>NC_142123.1:18650000-18877500 GCF_056152115.1 Neolamprologus brichardi | reverse complement strand
GCTCACCACCTTGTTCTTTGTTCCTGAGGTAGTTCTGGCACAGCTTGGATTTAGGTTTTGGGTCTTTATGTTGCTGTAGGATGAAGCCCTGACCAACTAGGCTCATACCAGAGGGTCCTGCATGGTGCTGCACAATGCTGTGGTTTTGGTTCAGGGAGCCTCTCACTCTGTACAAGTCACCGACCCTGGATCCAGCAAACAGCCCCAGACCATCACACTTCCTCCTCCATGTTTGACGGTTGATACCACACACTGTGGAACCATCCTTTACCTACTCGACGGTGTACAAAGATCCTGTGTGATGAACACAAGGTTTCAAATGTTGATCCATCAGTCCATAATACCTTCTACCTTCTTCCAGTCTTCAGTAGTCCAATGGTGGTGTTTCACGGCCCAGCCAAGCCTCTTTGTCTTATTCTGACGTCTGGCTTTCTTGCTGCAACTCGTCCTGTCAAACCTGCAGCTCAAAGTCTTCTCTTCACAGTTGAAACTGAGACTTTCTTACTACGACCACTATTAAGCTGTGCTTGAAGCTGTTGTCCTGTGAGCCGCCTATCACACAGCTGTTAACTCTCAGAAACATGTACTCTGATTCAGTTGCGTCTTTGGGTCTGCAAACCTCTTCCTGTCACAGTTTCTGAGCCTTTGGATGCTGAAGGAAACTGTACTCACTGACACCTTGACTATGTATTAACAGACCTCTCTGTATTGAATCATATTTGTTATTAACCTCTGTCTCTCTTCCACAGCATGTCTTTTATCCTGTCTTCCTTCTCTCACCCCAACCGGTCGCAGCAGATGGCCGCCCCTCCCTGAGCCTGGTTCTGCCCGAGGTTTCTTCCTGTTAAAAGGGAGTTTTTCCTTCCCACTGTTGCCAAAGTGCTTGCTCATAGGGGGTCATATGATTGTTGGGTTTTTCTCTGTATCTATAAAGCGCCTTGAGGCGACTTTTGTTGTGATTTGGCGCTATATAAATAAAATTGAATTGAATTGAATTTCATTGCAGTTTCTCTGTAGGACAGACCAACATTTATATGATGGTCTGTCTCTCTTCCATTGTTAATCACCTTTTTCTCACCATTCTTGTACCATCACACTACTTTCTGTTCAACTTATGCTGACGAGCGTATGGTACCACAGTGTGTTCCAACACTGCTTAATGGTCTGCATGTATCAAGTGTGTCTCTTCTGTATGTTGTTTATTTGCAATAAGGCAACTTTGTCATTAGGCTAGCCCAGGCTTTTGTCGCATTAGCATGATGCTAATGCTACCTCTGCCTTAAACACTAGCTTAGCTTAGCTTTTTGTCTATGAGACTATCCACTTGTTAAGTGATGATGTAACAACCCTGCTTCTGGGTCCAAACTCCTTCTGCATTAATGCTGTTGCCTTTTTCATGTATTGTAATGCTTTGTATTTTGTTTTAATACAAACAATACTAAAAAACCCTTAAAAATAATCTATGTTCACTGTAAGCCTCTCTGCCTTTTCATTAGCACTATTCATGTGCACTGCAGCTTTAAGCTCAGTTTTTAAAACCTTACGATGTAATTCGAATCCATGGGCTCACAGTCCACCAGACGCCAAATATTTGAATGTTGAAATTTAAAAAAAGAAAAGAAAAGAAAAAAAGGACTCTCAGACTAATAATGGATTGCATTTATATAGCGCTTTTCGAGACCCTCAAAGCGCTTTACAATTCCACTATTCATTCACTCTCACATTCACACACTGGTGGAGGCAAGCTACAGTTGTAGCCACAGCTGCCCTGGGGCAGAAGCAAGGCAGCCATATCGCGCCATCAGCCACACTGGCCAACACCAGTAGGTGGTAGGTGAAGTGTCTTGCCCAAGGACACAATGACCAATACGACCAAGACTTGCAATCTTCCAGTTATAAGATGAGCTTCCCAACCCCCTGAACCACTCGACTAACTAAGACTTCAACTGTTACATTAAGATGAGAATGTTTTGTTTCTTGTATTATATTCATAGTGATAGCAGAGCTACAACTTTTAGCTGTTTTTATAAATCCTTCAGTCAGAACATGGCATATCATTTTCAGTGAGGTAACTTTCTTTGAACCTTGTGAATCCTCTTTTTCATGGATGCCTCAGTGTTAAATTTTATTGGAACATCTGGGAGAACAGCCAAACCTATTATTTTATCGAAGATAAAAGACCATTTTTACCTCTTTAAAGAAGAGTTTTGACCCTGAAATGGCTAATAACGTCAGATGCCAAAAATATATTTTTCTATAGAAAGCACTCAGACATAGAAAAATGTACTTGTAAGATTGTGTGTGTGGAAATGGGCCAAGTGGAGCAGAAAAGCACTATATAAGTGCAAGTCCATTATCACATCAGGATAGCCAGTGTCAACTTTAAGAAAATATTTTGCGTTTTGTATGATTAGCAGCATTGGCCAAATAGATTTCTAAGATTTGCAATCATTTATATAAAGTTTAGATTTCTTTCTAAATTAAGTGTTATAATATTCCGGTGTACTTCCGGGCCTTTGCTCTGTTGACAGGAATCTGGTCTTATTTTGTTGAAGGGATACAAATTGGATTATATTAACAGATTTTAAATTATGACAGGAATTTTACAGTTGCATGAGAGCTCTTTTGTTTGTCACATTGTAGCTCTTACGGTATGTTTTTGAATGTACACAGGAAATCTATGATACCACATGAACAGGATAATACGTATAATACAGAGATTCATCTGTTAATCTGTCAAGTGTGCAACCTCCCATTGTTTAATCCCCCTTACTGCACTGCACTGTCCATTACACTTTACACTTGAGCCACTTAATGTTATCTAATTTTTGCATTTTGACTACATTTTAAATTCTGTTTTTTTTGCTTTGTGGAAAATAAGGGCGCTCTATCTTCTGAGGCACAACCTCAAAGGTAGGCGTGGCTCAGGAGGTAGAGTGGGTGTTGAACATGCTCTTCAAGTGCCCACCTAGAACATACAATAGTCTTCCTAATAAAAATACAGTACTATTATAAAATTATATTTATTGTCAAAGCTTGTTGAAATAGGTAAAGGTGACAGACTTACACTTTCATCCACAGCATAGGTGTTAATAAAGTGAGCCAGGAGATTACAACACCACAGAAACAGAACCTCTCCCAGGACATGCGGTATGAGACCACTGCAAACACACAAACACTGCTATGATGGTTGGAGGTGAAAGATCACGATATCTGAGCAGGACAGACTGTACTAATAAAAGCATGACTCACACATAGAAGCCAGCAACTCCTTCCTCCTTGAAAATCTTGACCATACAGCTGAGCATCCCACTAAAAATCAGACAGACCTTTAATATCATCTTGCTTTTTTATGTAGATGTGAGTGTAGAATGTTTCTTTTAATCCACTTTCTTCATCTACAAAACACTTGTATGAAATTTATGTATAAACCAAAGTCTTACCCATACTTGACTTCTCTGCCAACAAACTGAGCCATGCAGCGTACCGACATAACTGCCAACGCAGAAAGGTTTATGAGATCATTTCATTCAGACAAGATAACACTTTCATGAGGACTGGGAACATGCTACATACTGTACTTTGCAAACAAAGATTGATGCCTCAGAATAGTTCAATATGTAAACAAGTCTGTTAGTCCAACATGAGATTCCTGCTTCATGTGACGACTCAAATCACTACCTTCACATTTTAGGCCACTGTTCACAATCAGACATTAAAAGGAGTTACAAATTTTCAAATAATCAGTAGTTAAAAACAGAAAAAGAACACAGTACTTTTTTTTAGTTTTACTGACGACACACATTTATTTAGAATACAGTCACATTTTAATCATATGTTGACAGAGTGCTTTATTCTATAAACTTTGAGCACTTTATCTACCTCAGACCTACATTCACTTTAGACTCACAAACATGCATCTCTTTAGATTGTGGGCGGAGCCACAGAACCCATTGGAAGCTCAGGAGCTGGAGTTCAAACCAGGAAATCTCTTCCTGTAAGGTGACTGCAGCACTATTTTATTTTACTAACCTCTGCATACTTTTTTTATTTACTCAAAAGAAATGTTTCATGGCAGAATAAACATTTCCTGTTGCTGACATACCATGAAAAGGATGGGTGGCTACTCTGGACAGGCACTGGATGATCATCTCATGTGAGGTCTGGGAGACAAAGCAATGTAAAGAGAACGTTTTTCAAAGCCAGAAATAGCAAGACAATGTCTATAAATATCCTCTGCTTTCCAGATTTGATTCACTTGATCACCACTTGCCTGTCTCAAATTTGCCCAGAGAAATTCCAGGGAAAATATAAGAATGCACAATTTCTGGTCCCCACCATCATTTGGTTTCTCAAAAAAAGTATTTTAAGGGATGAAGGTTGTTTCTAGACACTTTTTGGCATTTTTTTTAAGGAACATAATCTCTGATGAATGCTTTCAGGACCTGGTTGAAAATCTGCCATGAAGAATTAAGACAATTCTGAAGGCAAAAGGAGGTCCAACCCACTTTTGGTCCATTTACGGTCCTGCAAATGACGGCAGGTTTCCCCTTATATAAACAGTATAAATTTATAAGTTATAAATATTACATTTTTTTATAATGACTATAATTAGCACTACTGATGGACAATGGGCGTTGAGGTCAATTTTCTTGATCATTAATTTGCAAATTGGGAAACCAATGGGAAACCTTAAAAACCAGGTTCAGTAGGAAGTAGTGGAAAAAAGGCTGTTTGTTTTCCATCATTTGCTGACCCATTACCTGACTTGTAGTAACTAGTTCTAAGATGTTTTGCAAGGTTTATATTTTGTGGCATGATGCCACATTTCAGGTTTTACGCTGTGCCCTCACAATTTTCTGGAAATGCATTGATTAATCAAAAAGGATCCAATATTGTTTTCAAATAAAACCAAATCTATCAGTTACAGCATTTGATACTGATCATCATTGAACTATTTACCCTTAAATTCAGGGCTTAAATGATTTTCAAATCACCGTATTCTGTCTTTTTCACAACTTATGAATAAGGAAACATTTGTACATCAGTTCAGCTACACTCTAAATGAAAGAAGTGAAGAACAGCCCTCACAGAGTTGTCTCACCTCTTTGACCACTTTCCTGAGTGAATTCTGCTGGTCACCGTTCTTAAACAGGACGTCTATCTGCTGAACAAAGAATTCCGATTACCCTTCAAAACACACTATTGTGTAATCAGATATTTAAAGAACATAACATTCATCGACAACATCAATCATCTACAGCTCAACCTGCACAATCACTTAAAAACCCAAGTTTATTTTTGCAGAACCACAAATTCTTATGCATGTTTTAAATAAAATCATATACATGAGCACAGTGATTACACTTTACTGCCTGTCATTTCTCAAAGGCCTATTCAAGCACATCCGCTGTTCTTATTTGTAACTGGTAACAAATAAACAACATGTAAGTCCTTTGAACTTCACTAATATTTTGACTACAAACTGCAGCAACATTGCAGAAAATTACAGACCATGTTTACATGAAAGGCAAAAATGAATTAATTGATAATAAAAAGGAATTGAAATAGGCGGTAAGGTGGCGGTAAATAAATCACTTCCTGTTTGAGCTGTTTCAGCCAATTACAGATCATTGAGACTACAGGCATGTCTCAAGTTTTAATCATCTTAAATTCCATCCACAGGTTTTTGGAAAACAATGACAATTTGATTTCATTTTATAAAACTGTAGTTGTGTTAGTGCAGTAGTGTCAGACGAGTGCCTGTAATCTTCACACACTTGGCAAATGCCTCTTGTTTTAGAGGCATTTAAATACACAGGGGGAAAATCTTATTTGCAGCATGGCACTGCTGGGGCCACATAAATATAAGCACAGTGACCCTGTGCTGTATCTGAAACACTGTGACGTGAAACATTCAGCAGCATGTTAAAGTAATAATTCAGTAACACTGCAGTATGGGTTTTTAATACGAAGGCTGGTAAGGAAAGTCTAATATCAGCTGTTTAACAGATTGGTTCCCACACTTTGTGTAAAGTACAGAGCGTACCCTCATCATTGGCTGTCATCATTGTGCTTCTGTATAAGCCTTTGCAATAGAACATATAGAACATATGCAGCTCTGTTTTTGTTCTTTCTTTCAGATTTTAAAGAGTTACAATTAATACAATACTCCAGCTAGTCCAGGTTGAAATCTAAAGATAACAAAGGGAATTACATATTTGTCTCAATTTTCAGTTTAATGTTAAGTTCAAGTTGAATCACAGAGATTCTTGATGGAGGTCACACTGTCAGAACTGCTAATTCAAATGACTTATACAGGCACCTCTGATGGATCCAGCTATAGAGAAACATCTGCTTATTCATCTTAGCAAGAAGGGTTGTACCATTTGTACCATCTAATCTCATTTCCTGCTTACCTGTTTAACTTTGCTCCTCACCACAGTAGAGATGGCACTGGATACAATACGTGGTGAGAGGCCGCGAAGAAGTCCTCTCTTTCCATCCACCTTCACAATATGCTGCGCTGAAAACAAATTCATGTCCTGTAAAACGTTCATACTTTGTCCAGTTAGACGATAAGTCATCCATTAATCCCACTTCACTCACCATAAGAGAGAAAGCCGGGCAGGTATAAAACTCTCCTTCCAAACATAGTTGTGCCCACAGTCGGGGGAAGAGGCTCATGTCCCACCTGGAGACAACAGCACTTTCAATTAAACAGATTCTCTACATGACCATTTTCTTTTATTCAACTACAGCTTCAGGTGTTTGTTTTCCAAGAACAGACTGGACGACTTAAACAACTGACCAAAATATATTTAATTCATTATTTTAAATCAGTGACAAACAGAGCAATTCAGGTTTTGAAAAACAGACATAATGAGCCAAAATGAAAGAGTAAAAAAATGTAAACACTGAATGAGATGAAATTAAAGAAAGATGACCATCTCAACAACGTGTCATCAATTTGCCTTTTGGAAAAAAAACGCCGCCCTCAATAAAAACCAGTTTATCTGGATGTGCTTTTGCTAATAGTAAATCAGCTTTATTCTTAATCAAGATATAAAACAAAGTACACGTCTGACTAATATGTCAAATGAGAAATGGGTTGAGTATGAAAATTATTCTCATGGCTGGATTTTTGCAGACATGATCCAGATTTGGCCCGTGCAGATTAGCGTCTGCATGTGACTGCAGCAGTGTGAGATAAGAAACATGACTCTGAATCAGGTGTTGAACCATAACATATGTGTTTTTGCTGATAGTTAATTATAGCTTAAAGCTGATTTAATCAGAAAAAAAAACACAGTTTGACACTGCTTTGCAAAGTTACACACCAATTCAATATTCATTGTAGTGACCTCCAATTGATGCGATCAGGTGTCATTACTGCCAACATGAATTATGATTTTACTAAATCTACATTTATCCTGAACCAGCAGATCCTTATGGAGACCTGATATGTTTAATATGCTGCTGAGAATATAGCCCAGAAGAAGCGTATAGTATAGCTTTTATTTTGGAAAGAGACATTCCTCTGTAACAAACTCTCTTTTCCAAAGATGAGGGATTTCTCAATCAGATAGATTTATTTTTTTATTATTTTGTTGTTTCAACAACTTTAAATATAAAAACTGTACTTTTGAGTTAAAATATATATTTATAATTTTAATAATGACAAATTAAAAAGGCATGAACATTTTTTTGTATCGAAAAAATATCGAACCGTCGTTCCACCCCTAATATATATATATACACACACACATACATAAATACATATACATGTGTGTATGTATATATATATATATATATATATATATATATATATATATATATATATATATACACACACACACACACACACATACACATACACATATATATACCTAATTATTCAAAATAGTGAAAAGAGGGTGCTTGCAGACCATAACAAGTTGTAACATCTGGCTAAGTAAACGAAAGCATGGCCCCAAAATAAAGATGTAGCTTGTTCCAAGTCAAGTGTGTTTAAAATTAGGAGAAAATGGAAAAAGGACCTCACAGTAGAGCCATCAGAGTCTTTGACTACAGGACTCGAGGCTTATAGTTTTTCCTGTCATCCAGCTTTTGCAATACATTTTCAGTGTTTAAAACAATTCTGGATGTTCATTTTAAGTTTGGAGGGTTTTACAGAATGAGCACAACAGAATGTCTTGATGCATCATCCAGGTAAGGAAATCCTAAAAAGTTTATTCTGTTCATCTGGACGTTTTAGTGTGAGAAACATTAGTGGCATCTTCAGTCTCAGCTGACTGCAGCTTTCCAGCTGTATAAACAGTACATTTGTAAATGGTTCGACGGAGCAGAAATAACTGCTTAGATTTACAGTATTTTTGAGGTGAGGCTCGGATTTAAAAGTCAATTTCGTATCGATGATGAAAACAAGACAACACTAGATTTCACTGCTAAGCTAAATGAGTAAATAGAAGCATGAGTTGACATATTTCCAAAAACAGCACGGAAGCTGTATATTCATATTCAGCCTCTATGATGACTGTTAGCTAGCTACATCGGCTACCTGTATTAGCAGCTTGACGTACAGCAGCGGGTGTGTGAGGGTTGTTACACCCGCTCCCAGCAGAAACACTGCGGTGTCCACGTCCACGGTGGTTGGTGTAGCATCCTGCGCGACACCGACTGCTGGACCATGCAGGTTTTCTGGCGACTCCATCTTTAGTTACCGTGAACGACGGAGACGAATCATTAGCGTTGTGTATCAAACAACAAAAACAACTTCCGCTTTTCAGAATAATAGTATTTAATTCTAGTGAGTAAAACGCAGGCGTGTTTATAAGAGTGAGAGCAGATTTCACAACGTATTCTGTCTAAAAATAGCTATCTGTTACCAAAACTCGTGAAGTCATAAAAACACGTGCGTGTACTTCTTATCTGCCACAGCCAGAGAGCTTCCTGTCAGTGTGGACAGAGATTAACAGCGCCTCTTGGGTAGTCTGCCTTAAATTCTAGAAATAAATAATAAACATTGAAAGGCTTGGGTAGCATGCTGGTTAAAAACGTATAAACTGGTATATTTTTCTTATAGTGCTTAATTTAATTCTGGATCTAGAAGAAGCCGATTGGACGGACTTAATCTTGCTGTTCCTGGTGTTTCTCACTATTTTATTTTAGTAGCAGTATTTTGCTTTTTTTGCTTTTTTTTTTTTTTTTTTTAAATGATGCATTATTTTTGAAATATTCCTGACGAAATCAGGAACCGCAAAAAAAACAACGTTTTAAATATGGTCATTTCTGATTACTTACATACACGACTATCAGCCTTCCAGTGCTTATTCAAAATAGCAGTGCTGTTCATGGCTCAGTCAGCTCATCCATCCATTCACTTACCTAACACATACAAATGTTTTTATTTTTTTATTTGATTTTTAAAGTCAGTTACAGTACAGGACATCCCTGAAGCAACTCAATTTATCAAATAATATGAGATCATGTGCAAAAAAAACCCCCCAAAAAAACCCTAGATAAACATAAAAAGGAAAATGCAACATATTTGTAAAAAGGACAAGAGATGAAGCAGCAAATTATCAATCTGGTGATAACAAAACCAATTAAATAAAAAATGTAATTGGTTGCAAAGCAATACATCTCACTATATGTTGCTGTCAGCTGAATTCTCTATTATTATTATTATTATTAGTAGTAGTAGTAGTATAAGTATTATTATGCTTCCTATTCTTTCCCACACCGTTTGTCATGGAGGCAGAATTTTCACACCAAATCAACCAATGAGATGTATGTTTTACATTTTTAGATTTTTGTATTTATTTATTTGTATCGTCCCTTTAAATGTTTTCCCATGACTCGTTTCATGTTGGCTTGAAATAAAATATCACCCTCTGCTGGTACTGCAGCTTACTGCGATTTGAGCATGCGTGCACATTTCAAGCTTCAAATAGAGTCAAACTTTGACATTCACACAGTGGACCAGAGTGCCTGTTACACACTTGCATGATGTCAGGTTTAAGTGCTAGGTTCATTCTACACACATGAAAAACTCAAAAACAAGCATGGAGTAAAAGGCAGACACTGCAGATCAGTTGATTTACTGTCGTCATGACAGATGCTGGTTTCAGCTCACTGAGCATTTCCATTTACACTGACAGACACAAGCCCTCAGACTGCTGTTAGATACATCACTTCACTAGACCATTTTATTCTGCTGCTATCTAAGCCAGAGGTAGTAAAAATTAGGCTTAAAGTGCAATCTTTTCTTCTATCACAACAGCCTGTGTCCATGCATCTTTCCTCAGTCTGACACTACTGATTTTACTGTAATGACTAAATGAAAAACAGACATAAAATATTTTTGCCTTGCCTTTATACAAATAGTCATTGGTCAAATTAAATGTGTTGCCCTGTTAATAACCAGTATGGCTGTACTACTAAACAGCATTAGTGACTAATGCTTGTCCTTCTAGACGTCAGAGCAGCATTTTGTACCACTGACCACCATATTATCTTAAAGACATTTAGAGCTGCAGTGGTTCGAATCATATCTGATCACATGTCACATGTTGAACAGACTTCTGTGTTGGGACCAATACATTTTGCACTGTGCATGCATTCCTTAGATAATATTATTAGAAAACACGGCATACATGTTAATTCCTATGCAAATGATACCCACCTTTATTTATCCATGTAGTTGATGATACAAATCAACTAGTTAAAGTACGGGCATGTCTTAAAGACATAACAGCCTGGATGACCTCTAACTGAGGTTATTGTACTTGGTCCTGAAACCTTAGAAACATTGTCTCTGACGAGATTTCTTTAACTGTCATTAGCTTGGCTTCTAATAACACTGTCACAAATCTCAGAGTAATTTATAATCAGGCTATGATTTGTGCAATATCTCTAAAATTAGAAACATCCTGTTTCAGAGTGATGCTGAAAAACATGCCTTTATTAGTTTTTGGCTGGACTATTACAGTCATTATTATCAGATTCCTCTAGAAGCTCACTGAAAAGCCTTCAGTCGGAATCGGGACAGAATCTCTCTACTGTTCAAATTAGGCTTAAAACTTTTTTTTAAAACAAACTTATAATTCAGGCTGGAATAGGCTGTAGTGCAAACAGTAGTGTTATTAAACTCTGACTCCATTTGGCCTATCTCACTTTTCTCTTTAGTAAAATATTGTGGTCAGTGGTCTCGAACACTGCACGTCTAATAGTCTAATAGGTCCAGCACAGAGATGAGTCAACTGCCAAACACATTCTAAACCCTGACTGAAACTCTTCAGATAAACTACTCCTTAAATGACAAGTTAACTGTTGGAAAACTATTCTTTCAATAATTTTTTAAATGAAAAAACAAAGGTGAGAAAGCAGTTTATAATGAGCTAAGACAGCTGAACCAAGTAAGAGTTCTTAATTTAATGTTTTTTTAGTAATTAGTAAAATAATATTCTGACTTTTCAGCATGAAAAGTTGCAGGTCGACACATGTTTGAAAGACTTGGACATATTCCTAAATATTAAAAGATAAATGGACTGGTTCTTATATTGCATTTTTCTAATCTGCTTTAATGATGCTTTATACAAGAAGTCTCACTCACCCATTCACATACATTCATACAAGCACTTTTTTCGACAAGTCCTGGGGCTGGGTATCGATTTCAATTTCTATATCTTTATATATCTTTCTGCTGCAGGTTGGGCTCACTTTAAACAATTTATATTCTGTTTAATCTCCAGTAATGCAGTCATGTGGGACTCTCTCTAAGTAAAAAGATCTGAATCAACTCAGAAATACAAATCTGCAATGTAGGGCAGCATGGTGGCACGGTGGTTAGCACTGTTGCTGCACAATAAGAAGGTCCTGAGTTCAATTCCACCATCAGGCCGGGGTCTTTCTGTGTGGAGTTTGCATGTTCTCCCTGTGTTTGCGTGGGTTCCCTCCAGGTACTCCAGCTTCCTCCCACCATCCAAAGACATGCAGTTTGTAGGAATAGGTTAATTGATTAATCCAAATTGCCCATAGGTGTGAGTGCAAATGGTTGTTTGTGTCTGTGTGTTAGCCCTGCAACAGACTGGCGACCTGTCCAGGGTGTACCCTGCTTCTTGCCCTATGACAGCTGGGATAGGCTCCAGCGACCCTGGAAAGGATAAGCAAATGGATTCATTAAAAACATACAGCTGAATTAAAAGGCTTGAGTGTGAGCTTCTGTGTGACATGTTAACTCTCAATATCTTTGATTTAAATTTAGTCAACCAAATGATGCTAATCTGAAGTGTTGGCAGAATCAATACTAAATAACGCTGCTCCAGTTTGCATGACAGTATTCCTGAGGAGGACAGAGATGCCTTTATTGGAGTGTGCATGAAAGCACTTAGGCAGACATTTAAATCAGCTGTGTTGGATCTAAAACATGCAGGATACTGGCCCTCGAGGCCTGGAGTTTGACACCCCTGCTCTAAGTGATTCATGTGTCTTCTTCAGCAAACAACATTAATCTGAAGTTAAAATCGCCTGCTGGGAGGTTTCATTTACACTTTAATTTATGCCTAGACTAGCTCTAATCTTCCTTCAGGAAACAAGCTTAGCTAAGTCAGGAATAGGCTTAGTCTAGTGCTGACCAAGGAAGCAGATTTCTGTTAGTCTGCAATAAAAGCCTGTTCAAATCTAGGACTAGCTTCAATCTCCACTTTAACATTTAGGATTTGTCCACTGCCATGCCAGCTTCTCTAGAAAAACAATCCTATTTAGATATGAGGGTGAAGTTGTGAGCTAAGACTAGCCAGCACAGTGCAGACAGATACCTGCTAGTTGTTGCTTGCAGAGTAATAAATGTTTTCATCTGAGGATTAATTTGCTTTTGAAGTCAGCCTAAAGAGCCAACTTCAGGAACTCTGGGTTTTGACAGTCAACAGACCTCCCAATATTTAGATGGTTTTAGCTTTTTTAGTTAAATTAGTTAAATTCATGGCACCTTGCAAACGTATAAATCTTTATTTCAAACAGGGATCTTTTTGATACTTGGGACATTTTCAAATCCTTTATTCCCAACTGCTTATTTTGTACTTAAGATTTTTTTTATTATTATTTTATTGTTTGAACATACAGAACAAACTAAAGAAAAATTTCAATCAAAAAGTAATTGTTTAAGTAGCTGCTGTCAAGCATTAGTGGTACCTTCAAAAAATGTAATTATATTAGTGCTTTGGATTTTAATAAATCTCATAACTTGTAGTGGAAGGTTGAGGAGCATTGGCTTAGAATAGTCTCTGAAAGTGTTTACACTATCAGGAATACTACTTTATACTTATGTGGTTTTTAGCTTTCAATTGAATTCTGACTTTAATTAGAGAAAAACCTGTTATTAGGATAGAAACGTGAATTCTGAAAAAATGACTGAATCTCAATATTTCAGTCTCACAGGAGGAGGCTGTACTGACATGGGTCTGACTTGGTAAACAGCAGGTATGTCAGACATAAATCATCCGCACCAAAGCTGTAGGTTGTGAAATGAAAAAGTCTGCTCTACAAATTGATATAAAGCAGGTTGAACAACCGCCCCCTGTTCAAATGTAGTAGAGTGCTTAGGTGTTCAGTAATGCAACCTAAATGTTTCATGTGATGGAGAAACTGTCGTGTCTAAGCTCAAATAGGATTAAGGAGCACATGCAACAGGCCAACTGTGAGGGCTGGAAGAGAAACATGAAAGATGAGATGAATATTCATGGAGCAGGTAAGTGGATCTGTGATCTTAAAAGGTCCAATAAACCTGGGTGACAGAACATGCGGTGGAAAAACAAACTGAGCACTGAAACCAAATTGATTTTTTGATTGAACAGTATTTACACCAGCATACAGAAATAAAAGTACTAACAGCTTTTTTCTACTCAGAGCTTCATAACTGAGCGGATCATTCGACCTCTCATCACTTTAGAGCATTTTCTGCTTAACCAGTTTGCATAAAGATTTTATGGTCCAAATGTTAAACATATATGAGTGCAGTGAAATTGTATTTTCATATTTTGAATACTTCTCAAGACAAAGTTTTTGAACTATGGTTGGCCAACTCATGTTCAAACCATTTTTTCAGACACTGAAATTTGCAGCAATGTTTGAACACAAACATCTCAAAGCACTAAAGATAAAAGAAATTTTCACCAGTCTTTCATACAACACGCACAATTCTTACAGTGTTAATGATTTGAAAAGACCTGTAACATCCTCAACAACTCCCAGAGAGTTGAAGCAGATAAAGAGCTGCTCATACCCAGAGGCTGTGGAGACTGTCAACATAAACTTTATTATTAGTTACTGGCACCTGTTGATTGGGTCTACATGGCTGTGGGAATCGCATTTTGGGATTGTTATTGTTTTCTTTATATGCAAACTGTTCTGTACATTTCTGAAAGTGCAACTCACCAACTACACACATCACATTCTTGTGGCTACATCAGAAGGGGCCGTCTGTCAACACACTATTGAAGGAGTATGACCCTGTTGACTCCCTTTATTTACCTGTTTCATTGTTTAAAGTTCTGGAGGTTTTGGTCAACATACAAGACGGTTTAAAAAAAAAAAAAAGTATTTGATGACAGTTTTACAGGTCTTTGAACAGAAACTCACACTTTAAGGTGGCCAGACAAACTGCATTTCAGCATATATAACCATATAAAGTATAAATCGTAATAAAGGGCATTGAGAGAGCTGTGCACTTATTTGTGAGTGTGTTAGACGTTTTTGTTATTTGTCAGACAAAAAGTAAACAAAGTCCTGACTGACTAAATACTGACAGAAAAAGAGAGAGAGACCAAGGGACAGAGAGATTTTAGATTTTTCAATAACCTTTTATTAAAACAAAAGGCATCAAGACATTACTACAAGTCAACAAGACAATTTAAAAAACCACGCCACTGACAGTGACCATGTGGTCTCTTTGGAGACGTTCCATGCCACATTGGAGGCGTGTTGCTGGCCGGCAGTGGAATGGCTGCCGCGGCTGCTGCCACTGCTGTCGGGGGGAGGCCCAGATGACAGCCTTGAGTCTGCCGCCGGCATCCCGAAGGGAGTTTGATGACATCTGCTGTGTTGTGTTCCATCGTCTAGGGCTTTCCATGGAAGACCATCAGTGGTGTTGGATGTCCACAGAGGAACAGCCATTCTCCTGGGTGCGGAAGCTGCAAGGTGGCTGCAGCCTGGACCCTCGGAGGAAGCCACCTGGCCCAGCCCCGGTCGATCAGACGCAGACGTGGAGTGCAACTAACCAGTTTGTGTCTCTCTCCCTTCCAGACCCCGGAAGTGCCTGGCGCTACACCCGAGCCACTGGGAGCGGCACAGTCACAGGAGTGCTGGAAGTGCAGATGACCAAGACAACTGAGGCGGGAGTGTCTGCTGATGGAGGTGGGCAAGGTGTTTCACCCTCCCCCTCAGCCCAGGAGGGATGTACTCATTCTGGTAAGGTGTCAAGGAGGTGTACGCCAGCCTTTGGTGGACACGGGCTGCACGCAGACCATGGGCATTTGCAGTTGGTCGGAGGGAGGTACAGTATTTGGGGTACCACTTGGGGGGTGGGCAGGTGCACCCACAGGTGGAGAAAACAGCAACGATCACATCCTGCCTACGCCCCAAGACCAAAAGGGAGGTGAGACGGCTCCTGGGGCTGGCAGGGTTCTACCGCCAGTTCGTGGACCTGACCAGCCGATTGATTGATCTCACCTGTAACGGTGCCCCAGATCTGGTCCAGTGGACAGGGCAGTGCCAGGCAGCGTTTGTGCGGGTCAAAGAGGCTCTCTGTGGGGAGCCGCTGTTATACACACACCTGTTATACAGCATCATAGAAAAGGAGTTTCTGGTGATCCAGCGGACAGTTGATTGGCTGTGCTATTACCTCCTAGGGTGCTCATTCACATTCTCATTCACATTCTCGTTCAGACCACGCCCCGCTGCAGTGGTTCCACCGCATGAAGGATGCCAACAGCTCTTTAAGTTCAAGGTGGTCTGTAGGCCAGGGACAAAGATGGTTGTGGCTGATTTCCTCTCACGCTCACGGGGGAGGGGAAAGTGAGTAGGTTCGGCCGGATGTAGCCCCGGAGGAAGCCACGGACAGAGCAGAGAGACAGTGTCGAACTCAATAAGAGTGCTTGTGGCCAAAAATAAAGCTTGCACCATGCTAATTGTACGCTGTGTGGGTCCGGTTTTCACACTTCTCTTTAGCTGCCTCAGGACAGAACTTCCCTCTCACCTCTTCTTACTTTGTTTTTGTAGTATAGTTCCCACTGGCACAACAGCATCAGAAGCAGATTTTAACTTTGGGCATATCACTAATGCCATAACATACTGGACAAGGATACAGAGTCCAAAGAACACCTTTGAGATCTGTGCTTACTCCAGAGGCCATGTTCTCAACACAATATGGCTACAATCAACACAATCATATTATGTTGAGCATGTTCAGATAATAAGAAAGTAATTTGCTACACTACTTGGCTAGCTTTTTGTTAGCATGAAGTCTGCAGAGATACTTGCAAAGAGGGGAGAGAGTTCTGTTAGCATTATAAGGCTGTTATTTCTGTCCTTGATGCAGTCTGCATTCTACCTTTGCACACTTGTCTATTTGTGCAATAAGAACAACAGCAATATCTGTCAAAAGGCCGGAGGCCGGTAACTGAACTGCACCCAGAGCAGAGATGGGAGGAACGATTTAACAATGTTTAATTTCAGAACTAACGCTTGGCAGGGACAAAATATACAGTGGCTTGGTGAACGTGCCGTGGTAGTGTGGCTGCGGCAAAACAGAAACAAGACCGAGAAGGCAACTAGGGCGTGACGGGTACATACCGAGGAGAGAGGAGAATGGAATTAGAATACAGCCAGCAGTAAGCTCCAGAAAAGGCGAGTATAATAGTTTTTCCCAGCTTACTTTGCAGGACGACTGACAGAAGGGTTGAGGGAGAGGTGGTGTAGGTCCGGGTGAGTTTGACGATGTGAAGTGGTAAATGGTAAATGGACTGGTTCTTATATAGCGCTTTTCTACTCTTCTGAGCACTCAAAGCGCTTTACACAACTTGTGCATTCACCCATTCAGACCCATTCGCACAAGCACATCTTTCTAAGTGCTTTCTAGATAACATTCACACACATTCATACTCCGATGGATGCATCGGAGAGCAATTTGGGGTTAGTATCTTGCCCAAGGATATTTGGCATGCAGACTAGGGGAAGCCAGGAATCGAACCACCAACCTTCCGATCAGTAGATGACCTGCTCTACCACCTGAGCTACAGCCACCCAAAAAAAAATTAATACTATCGGGACTTAATCAACGCGAGCTGATGTGAGTTCTGTTTGTTCTGAGATTGTGAGATTACAGGAGGGCAGGCAGGTGAGGCATGGAAAGATTTCCAGAGAGCAGGTAAGTGAGCCAGAATCCAAGAGAGGAGTAGTTCTGAGCCGTGGAGTTTCCGGAAGAAACTAGAGGACAAGACAACAAGGTAACAAGGTAAGTAATGCACTTGGGATAGAAAGCATGAAACATGAGGCCAACATAGAGTTGTTGATGAACTGGTGGACCATCAGCACGGAGCTTAAATCTCCAAGCCTATTTGCCTCAATCAGCTCCACGAGTCTGTGGCTCAGGTAGTAGAGTGGGATATCTGTCAGGAATATGGGCAGTGGATGAAGCCCTGACTCCTCCAGTCCTCATGTTTAGGCACAACCTTCAGTTGCACCAAGTACTTCAACGTATGTGTGTTAATGAAAGTGCTGCAATCAAAGTGTAAAATTACCACTACTCCATTTTTCTTGTCTACTCAAAGCACTTGCAATAGAAAACAGTGAGTGCACAATTGGAGTAGAAAGGTGCCATAAAAGTACCAGAAACGTACATTTAACAGAAAAGTTACATTATCTGTTCGTGCAGCTAGTTTGTAATCGTTCTCTGCTTCCATGTTTACACTGCAACTCATTTCATATCATATTCCTCTGTCCACACTATCTCACCAATAGTAATTATATTTAGCCACCTTAATAATAACATCAGTAAATGCACAGCAGTCTTAATTACTGGTTTCATGTGCTCTCAGTCAAGATTACAGTTGAGCTGCGTTGAGTGTTCCCCTTTGTCCTGTGATCTGCAGTCCTCTCTGCCTTTGTTGTGATGGTCTCCTCTTATCAGACCTTTTAAATGTCCTTCACCCCTGCAGACCAGTCCAGCTCATGAGACTGTGCCAATGCTCACAACAGGCACAGTGACTCAGTCACCCATTACCCTCAATCACTGACGAGGACAGAACATTTGCATCAGTTAATTAGTAAAGATGCCCTCTCCTGTGAAATGAGACACTCATTAGCATATATTAGGAATGTGGTACAAAGCTGTTTCTGTCCTGGGATGTAACCCGGAAGGTTTACGGGATAATCAGCAGACAAGATTTCAAAAGGGCTGATGAAACGAGGAGACTGTTTTTTAGATTCTGTGTGGAGCTGAATATTTTAGGTAGACAACCAGACTTTGACCTTGAATGAGTACTCGGTGTGGAAAGGCAATCACGGTTTGTCATGAAACGCTGTGTGGCAGGCAGGAGATGAGGACTCAAAATGCAGGACTCACAGACTCGAGGGACGAACTCAAAACCACAGCTTTATTTACTGGTCGCAGAAAAACGAGCATACAAAGTAAACTAAATTAAACTGGGGAATAACACACTAAACTCACAGGGAGATCCACACAGCATGAGGGACGACGCAACACTGACTCAGAGAAACACAGGGTTTAAATACACTGGGAAGTAACGAGGGGAATGAGACACAGGAGGGCACAGCCGGGAGAAATCAGGACTGACAAGACAAGGAAGCAAAACAGGAAGTATGACACAAACGCAAACTTGGCACAGTGGAGAGGGCAACTAAGAACCGGAGACACGGGGAGCTCAGCTACCGGAGACACGGGGAGCTCAGCTACCGGAGACACGGGGAGCTCAGCTACCGGAGACACGGGGACCTCAGCTACCGGAGACACGGGGAGCTCAGCTACTGATGGTGGTGAAGTAGATGACTGCACGGGAGACTGAACTGAGAGCGTCTACACTGGCACAAGGGACTGAACTGATGTCTGTATTAACGGTGGTGGTGAGAGTGGAGTAGGTGGTGGAGTTGATTACTTCACAGGAGAATGAACTAGAGGTAGTAGTGACGGTTGGGGAGAAAGTGGAGCTGGTGGTTGAGTGGATGGCTGTGCTAGGGTCGACTGAGGAGGAAACTGAGTGGCAGACTGAACTGAGGGAGACTGAAGTGATGGTAGGGGTGAAAATGGAGCTTCTGGCTGGGCAGCTAAGTGAGCTTCTGGCTCACTTAGCTGCAAATCGCTTTCCCAGGAGGAGCCTGCTGAGTCCATGTCTGGTTGCATCGTACTGTCATGAAACGCTGTGTGGCAGGCAGGAGATGAGGACTCAAAATGCAGAACTCAGACTCGAGGGACGAACTCAAAACCACAGCTTTATTTGCTGGTCGCAGAAAAACGAGCATACAAAGTAAACTAAATTAAACTGGGGAATAACACACTAAACTCACAGGGAGATCCACACGGCATGAGGGACGACGCAACACTGACTCAGAGAAACACAGGGTTTAAATACACTGGGAAGTAACGAGGGGAATGAGACACAGAAGGAGAGCATAGCTGGGAGAAATCAGGACTGACGAGACAAGGAAGCAAAGCAGGACACATTCACATAAGACACGGACCTTCAAAGTAAAACAGGAAGTATGACACAGAGATGCGAACTTGGCACAGTGGAGACAGCAACTAAGAAACGCAGAGACATAAACCATAAGGCAGAGGTCTAAGAACCATAATACACAGAGGGAAATACTAAGCTTGGAACACAAGAAACTAAACTCGAGGGAGTAACAAAAGACCAACCATGAGAACATAATGCACAATACAGAGTGACAGAAAACAAGAAACTCAAACATGCAAAGACACAGACTTACACAGAACAGAGGGGGCACAGAGAAACATGAAGGGCAAGGGATCAAAACTAGAAACCATAGAATAACTCACAAGTACAATAATACAAAACCCACGAAGAACTAAACACGCTGGGTCAGGAGACCCAGGACCCTGACACGGTTGGCTTGTTGCTAATTTTCTGCAGTCTTCTTTAGCACAGACTGGGTTGCCTTCCAGAGGAAAATTGGAGACTGGTACCCCCGGCTGAGCTAGAAAGTTAACCAGGAAGAATTTGTGGCAATTTTAACATTTCATAGGTTTTGTGTTGAAATACAGCCGTTAACTAAAACACCACTTTAATCTTGTGTAGCCGGATGGGCTGCTCGCCCTTCTTTTTCTCTCTTTCTCGCTCGCTCTACCACCCTCGCTCTCTTTCCGCTGCACTCGCTCCTTGTATCGTGTGATTGGGTTAATTAGGAACCCACCTGCATATTGATTACAGGGTGGTGTTTACCTGTATAAAGGGAAGCCGGGTTTTTGTTGGATCATTCCTCCCTAGCTTCTGGTGCGATACAGCAGTAAATGCTGGCCTATTGGTTAATTTACCGATACGATCAGATTGTGTGACTGCTACAGTGCGGCTGTTTCTCTTTTTTTTTTACTCCAGCCGTGGTGGAGAGATGCGTGAGTTGCGTCCACCGTACAGTACAGCGCCTCCAGTCTTGGGGGTTTGATTGCTGCCGCACCCTCTCAGGGACCAACTGCCTGATTTTAAGCAAAGAGTTGAGACGCCTGCCTAGCTGCTGTCTTGTCTTGCCCTGTTTTATCTTGTGTTCCGATCTGTTGGCCGTCCAGTTTTGTTCCTGTTGCTGGCCTTGCCTCGCCCCTGGGGGCTTTGGGTCTCACGCGAAGCCCCTTTTTGGACTATCGTTTCACTCCAGCTTTCGCGGCTGGTTGGGGCGATCTTCAGCTGCATATTGGGCTGGTGTTGCAAAAACTGGTACTGCCTCTCCCTTTTCTCCCAGTCGTGGAGAGCTGCGCGAGACTGAGTAGGGCTATGGACAATCGGAACCAGCACCAGCTGTGGGCTGGCTCGCAGAGTACGAGTATTTCCAATGTGTGCTCTGTGGTGTGTATGTGGGTGTGTTTTATTGCAGATCTCCGTTTTTCTTTTAATTTCCTTTTTTAGTATATAGAGAGCCTTTTTATGTCCCATGTTTTTATCCTTTTTAATGTGTATATCTTGTGCTTTCATTTCAGCGAACTGAGGATCTACCAGCGGCCGCGGGACCTTACGTGGCGGGTCGTTTTCCACTTCTTTTGTTGTACAGCACCAGGTGAATAGACCATAGTGGGTTTTGTGTGGTTTTCTTTTGGTCCACCGCTGCTGGTAAGTCCCAGTTGTATGTTTATTTTTTTGGTAATTTGGGACACCATTTTAGACACCTGTGGGCCGTCCTTGTTGCTTTGTTTTGATTTTTTTTAATAAATAAAATTGTGTTAATATTTGAGCCGGACTCAGTGTGCATCCCTGAACCTGTGCAAACGTTGTTTTAATTACATTTCATTTCTAAAGTTCATATTTCCTGGGGGCTAGAATTCCCCCCCAGGTGGCGTTGTCATTTTATTATTTCTTTTATAACCCCGCCGACCCCTTGGTCACACTTGCATTGCATTGTAGGTAACAAAAGAAGCTATCTATTTTAAATTATACATGATGTTCTTGTGCCTTGATTTGGCAAGCAAATAGCAAGTAAAGCTGAAAATTGTAAAGTACAAAACACAAAAAAAACCTGCTGCTATATTCAATTTAATTTGTTCAAAATTAAAAACCAATTCTAAGTTGAAAAACAACAACAAACAACCAAAGCAAGACATTAAAGACAATCAAAAAGGTTGTTTGGTTATTAAATACTCGCTTAGCTAAACCAAATGACACACATGGGGGAAACAAAATGGCTGCCACATAACCAACTAATACAAAACAATTAAACAACTTGAAACACCCCCAAGGCAATGAAGCATGTGGTTTCATCCAATTAGTCCGTGGTACTTCAGCTCTCCCAGCCTTTGCCAGACAGGAAGGAGAAGCCAAACCCCAGGAAACTCAAACAAGGATGTATTAATACAACATAAAACAGAACTTTGACCTTGCAGTGTTAATATGTGTGCACACCATATAAACATTGGAAGGTGTGATGGAAAAATAAATGTAATAAAGAAACTATATTGAACAATAAGTAGAATATATTTAAAGTAGTGACTGCAAAGTAAACTAAAGTGAATGAACTGGTGGTGAGGTGTGGAGCTTACCATCACACAGACCAAGAGAAATTACAAACATAATTAAGATAAGATGGTGTCTGATTATTCAAAACCTTGTATGTGATAAGATGGATTTTAAATTTGGTTCAGGATCTAACAGGGAGCCATCCACAGTAAGCATCCTGTTAGACACTTTATTTCTAAGATTATTAGAGCTGAGTACAATAATGTCAGTTTTACCTGCAAAGCACGTAAAACTAAAACAGAAAATTAGAGTCCATCCAGATCTTTATATCCTAAATCATTCCTGCAATTTCAATATTTGGTGTATGTTATCTGGCTGAATGGGTAAATAAATTGTGTGTCATCTGCATAGCGGTGAAAACGTAAGCTCTGCATGTATAATGTAAACAAATCATTCCTAGCACCTGGAATTCCATAATTAACCTCAGTATGTGAAGAGGACTCTCCATTTACATGAACAAACTCATATCTATTACATAGATATGATGGAAAAACCACTGCAAACTAAGGTATAAACTGTCTATGCAGTTGTTTAGAGCTACAATCATTCGGGAGGTGCACACACTGTTGTAGTACTTTTAACTCCTGGCATTCTGCTGACTTTGCAGTACTTCTCCGTCCAGTTAGCCTCAGCAGCTACATAGTTACTGAACAACTTATTTAACAGTAAATAGCCACAGTTAATTTGAACCTGACCACTTGACTAGACATAACAGATTAGATACTGACTCATCTGAAGCATGTTTTGTTTTTTATCAGTTTGTTAACCAGACTGTCAGGGACCAAGCAGTAAGGCATAAAGGACACAGGTGTTTAAAAAAGGGGTTTAATTGACCTCAAAATATGAGAAGATATTTAACAAAGCCAAAAAACTTAAACAGACAAACCAATAAAAGAGGTCAACTCAATAAACTCAAGATAACAATTAACAAAATCTCAAACAAACTTAAGTCAAACTGACCTGCTGAAATGACACATGGGGGAACTTAATGACCTTATAGTGCACTATCACACCAATAGAGATCTTTTTCCTCCACATACACACTGTATGTGTAAAGTTGCTTAGGATGCTGCATTGAAGAAAACTGAGGTGAAGGAGAAGGCAAAGCAGATGGAGCAAACAGAAAGCTGCATGCAACGTTGTGGGGAGCAGCTGAGATTGTCCAAAACAAAGTTGAAGCATTCTGCTGAGCCTCTTACCTTTGGAAGGAGAACGTACTGATTTGTGGCAAGGCCACTAAGCACTGACTCGTGCTTTTCAACCTGTTCTTTCAATGGGGAGATGGGGTCAGAACAGTGGCTGGTGTCAGCAGGTCTATTCTGACATAAATGGAGAGAAAGTTTATTTACAAGTTGGTGAATGAGAATGAATGAGAAACAGGATAGCACAGTCAATTATATTTCCAAGCAAAGGGTATGGTATTGCAGACACTCCGTGGACACAAAAGCATGTGCTGTCACTTTTTGGGTCTCTGGGTTTGCAAAGATGTCTGCATAGAAAGAGGGATTAATCCAGGGCAAGATGAACAGATGGAGTTTTAGAGTTTTATTAATTATGACTGAAGCAAGTACTGAAATCAGGTCATGTAGTTAAAGTTAGATCCGTAACTTTTTGGAACTTTGCTTCTGTACGCCACCACAGCAAATTTTAAGTCACATTTTTCAACTTTAATTCAAGAGACTTAACAAAAGTACTCTATTACTGTTTAAAAATTATAGCCATTTTTATACCTTCCATCCATCCATCTATCCATCCATCGTCTTCTGCTTATTTGAGGCCGGGCCCTGGCGGTAGCAGCCTAAATAAGGATGCCCAGTCCTACCTCTTTCCAGCCACCTCCTGCAGCTGGTCAGCCAAGAGTAATCCCTCCCTTGGTCTGTCCCGGGGGCCTCCTCCCAGTTGGATATGCCCAAAACACCTCACCCAGGAGGCATCCTTGTGAGTTTCCCGAGCAACTTCAACAGGCTACTTTCCGCTTGAGCATGTCGTCCCTGATCTAGAGTGGGCACTCCACCTTTTTATGGCTGAGGACCATGGCCTCAGACTCGAGGTGTTAATTCTTATTTCTGTTCACACTTGGCTGTGAAAAGCGCAGACTGATGGCCACAACCTAATGAACCCAGCAGAACCACAACATCTGCAAAAAGCAGAGATGAGATTCTGCGGCCACCAAAAAACACCTGGCTACACACAGGAATTTTATCCATACAAACTATGAACACAAAGGGCAGGCCTGGCAGAGTCCAACACACACTGGGAATGAGTCCAGCTTATTGCAGTGCAGACCTCCTGCAATGGTTATACAGGGATTGAATAGATCTTAGCAATAGACACCCCATACTCCCAAAGCACCCACAGGATTTTCAGGTGAACATGGTTGTCTTCTCCAAGTCCACAAAACACACGTAGGGGCAAACTCCCATGTACCCTCAAACCCTGCAACCAGGATGAAAAGTGCATGGCTCCTCCTGTGTCCAAGGTTCAATTAATGGACTAACTCTTCTCTCCAGTACCCTGGCATAGACCTTCCCAAGGAGGCTGAGGAGTGTGATCCCCCTGTAGTTGGGGGATCACACTCCTCAGTTAACAAGTTAACAATTAACATGTAATATAAAGATGATTTTTGTGAGTATCCAACACTTTATACGTACCCCAGAGCTGTACGTTGTATGAGGTTTGTGGTGATGCTGCAGTGATAATTTTGTGTTTGATACTGGTGAGCTCCTCAGCACTGGAGAGAAAATGCAGTTTCTTTCCAGAATTTCCCAGGTTAGATCCAATGTGTCAAAGTGATACAGCTAAACCTTGACATGATAATATGCCATGAGGAAAATTAAGAAAGGCCACAGCTATTTCTATTCATGAGATTATCTTTAACAGTGGCAACACAAAGAGATGATTATATTTCTCACCAGAAACTGAAAATCAACATTTACAAAAGATTTTATGTTATGTTAAGTAATTGAAAATAACAGAATAACATCCTCTAATACACTGACATCTAACATCCTTCCATCCCCTTGGGTTGAGGATAAAGTAATACCATCTGTGGGAGCTGTTGGAGCCCTGCAGAAGATTAGCCACATCCTAAATCAAAAAGGCTTATAGTCTCTCCAGATGAATGTAAAGCATCATTTTTATGTGTTCTGGACATAAAGGCCAACACATGAAGGATTAGAGCAGGAAAATACAGCTCTGTTTATTTTATACAGGCCAAAAAAATATTCTTTCCTATTAAACTTTCTGATCTGAACTTGATAAATACTGTCCAATAAGATCTATTTACACTGACTGCTCTGACACAAAGATTTATTCCTGTTTCATCAGTACTGTTGCTGCAACATTGTGGATCACCTGAAGGCATTTTAGGGAGTTTTTCAAGGCACCCAGATAATACCAATAACAGTAGTCCAACCTAGAAGTAATAAATGCATGCCCAGGGTGAAGTAGGTTCAATCGTTGTTCTGGCAATCTGTCGTGAAACAAAGTTGTGTTGCGGTTTTGATTGTTAGAGCCAATGGGTTTACCTTTCCTGTGGCTGCGTCTTGTCTTACCTGAGCTCTGGTCAGTGAGAAATACGCCTGCACTTGTGTGGAGGAGCTACCCACTCTGGGAATTGCTGTCCAACCACTGGGCTCCAAAGGATCCAGTCACTGCCTCCTGCCACTCGGACACATCTGGTGAGTGTGGAGTTGGGCCCGTTGTTGTCCGGTGTTGTGGGCAGCTTGGGATCTACCACATTCATCCACCAGAGGGCTGCTCCAGGCAGTATCAGCAGGGTCGGGCCTCGCCTTCCAGTGTTTCAGCCTGAAGTCCTTCACCAGAACCCAGTCGCCTGGTTTAAACGGGTGTATTTCTTCTGGTCTGGGCAGGGCTGCTTTCACTGTTACGCCATTGGATGGACATGCCTGTCCATTGTGGGGGTTCTGCCCCCATTCTGGCAGGACGTCCATACAACACCCCGTAAGGGCTAAGGTGTGCTGGAGGTCTGGTTCACATGCGCATGTGCATTAGCATGAGGGGAAGTGCATTTGGCCACGTGAGGCTAGTTTCTATTAAACCCGATTCTTTGATCCCCATGATAGAACAGAGAAAACCCGACTCAGGAGTGATCAAAACATTTATAATTCTTTATTCATCTCTCTTCATCTTCCAGAAGAGAGAGCCCTGCACAGCCCAAAGCCAGTTGCAGAATCTCTAACATTAGAAGCTAAAAATGTGTCTCATATGTTATTTTGGTACTTTACACGTCACACATAGTTTCGATACAAACAACTCCTTATATGTTACTAGTTCCTCTTTTTGTCTAGTTTCCTGTTTTTATTAATATGCTTGTATAGCTCTACACTAACTTCCTGTTTTTCAGTCTGGCTGAGCACTTAGTTTATGAGTCAAAAGTGGCCTTGCTTTACAAGCCTTTATTACTAAAATACGTAAAACAATATAATCAGACAATAAGCACTAAGAATATATGTTTATTCCTTAACAGTTCCCCCGTTTTTAACTAATTTTATTAGTTAACCTAATTAACTGACTCCCTCAATAACTACTGTTAACTAAAAACCGATATAATTAGTTTTCCTGGTAACAGGTCCTACATTACTTTTGTCACTCTTTGGTGTGTTAACCCGTTTCCTCTTTAAAACGTAGTCCTGGTTTCTTCGCCCCCTTTAACGGGTAGCGCATATCCGGCCTGAACACTGTGTTTGGGCAATTTACATAACATAGAAATCCTACAAACTATTACTAAAGTCCCTCTCATTAGTGTCTAACGAGCTTTTGATCTTCTTTGCAATGTAAACAACTGCTCTTCAGATAGGTGTCTTTGTGCTCTGTTCTTCTTTTGGATCACATCCGTGTCCCTCTCTCTCAGTCCAATATGTTCGACCTGATCCTTCCTGGATTCTCGCCAACCCCTTCGTAGTTTTGCTCTGGTTCTGGAATCTTCTCCTGTAAAGGTTAGAAAACAAAACGCCTCTCTCTGCTACACCTCAATAATCTACTGTGTTCAATTGTTTGTTCAGTTATTCAAAGTTAGTTCAGACTATCACGTTTGGGATTCTCTAATCAAAAGGATTAGCCTAATTATTATTTATGTGTGTGTAAGCGTGTTTGCATTTACCCCTCCGTACTCTAAGCTATTCCTACAATATATCAGTTCAGACAGTCACGCTGAACGAAGCTTTTGACCTCCACATGACTGAGTAGCAACTCCTATGAGCACGATTGCAATGTGTGTATGAAAATGGTTATAAACGTTTATTCTACTGAAAGAGATCAAAGGAACGTCAGACATTTTCAATCAATTAAGCTTAAGCATATAAGCAATTACTTATGCGTGAGTTTTACCATACCCAAATTATCAAACACCCAAAAAGTCATAAAATGGTCATAAAACCCCTTATTTCAAATTAAACCTGAAATTCCCCCTTTTGACACCTTGTTTCACCACCTCTTAGGAAATTAAAAGAAAAAGGCTAGTCAAATTATTTCTCAAAACACCTCAGCGATCCTCCTCTCGGGTATATTTGCTCCAGGCCTGCAAACCTGTGTTTAAGGAATAAAATCTATTTAATCACCATGTCAAATCTTTTGCACCTCTGGAGCCTGCATCCTTGGAACTTCCTAAAAACAAAACCTGTGTGTTAACCTGAACTTCACATTTCATACTCAGTTTTCCCCGCTGTCCTTCTTTCACTGTGATCCAATCTGTGCTATAAGAAACAAAACTTAAAACAGAACAGTTATCAGTCATGTGCTTCATGCAAAATTTCCCATATTTTAATTTCACATTGATCCTCTGAGTGTCATGGTACTTTTTAACTTGAAATTATCAGAGCTTACCAAAATGAATTTGCTTTCCTTACTTTGCTCCTGTTTTCCTCCAGTGCCAGCTAGTATCACATACCCTTCCCAATTGTACTCTTTTCAATAATTTACTTTTTTAAAGTGAATAAACCTCGGTCCCTTGGACCAGTGTTTGTTATCCCCTAACTGTATTTTCAGTGTAAGAACTCTACCAATCCCCTATATAATTCCTAAATTTTGCTTTGGTTCTAACTGTTTTCCTCTATAAAAATTTAATTGACTTCTACAGTGGCCTGCTTTGGTTAATGGTAACATGAGTTATATCAAAAAATTTCTCCCCTTTAGCATTTGGCATTTCCCCAACAATATAATGTAATACCATAATCTAAACCCAGTCAATAAAACAGAATTTTCTTAAAGCAAACATCAGCAACCCAAAATTAGCAGCCAAAAGATTAAGTCTGCAGCTCCACACTCATGTGAAACTACACTCTTCCCCTCTGGTCTCTCTTCTCCTCCTGCTCCTGCCAAAAGCAAAACAAAGCAAAGTAAAGCATTCACCCTTCTCTTCCCGACTTGGTTAATTGTTTATCAACATTTACTAATCCTAAGCTTGGTCCAGTCTTTGTCTCAGTGTCAAGTCAGTCAAACCTTTAGTCCACATCATCAGTCCAGTCACACATTCAGTCACTCACACGCATTCACTCAAATGAATCGCCTTGAGGCGACTTTTGCTGTGATTTGGCACTATATAAATAAAATTGAATTGAATTGAATTGAATTGAATTGAATTGAATTGAAAAGAAAAAACAATTGTTTATCATTTTTGGTCTGGATTGACACGCGGCAATCCTTTTAGACAGGAACTCCCAGGTTCCCAGGGATGGCTTTTCCTCAGCCCATTGTAATCTTAATCAATCCTATATCATACTTTAACGAGGCCCAGTCCATCTGGGACCTCTACCAGCAGTGGATGAGACTGCATAAAGTCTGGAGGGTGTGTTGTTTGGACCAAACATTGTGAAGCAGTTGTGTCCACCAGTTCGACTGAGCAAACACAATGAAATGTGCACAACATAAATTTCTTGTAAGTATTTAGTCTAGGGAGAATAACACTGTGGGGTCCTCTGTAGCCTGTCAGTCGCAGGTTCTGTTGCACCATACTACCTCAAATCTGTCATCAGGGCCTTGTGGGGAGTAATGCAACATACAGTGGAGGTCTCCAACAGCCATGAAGCAGTGATCTGGAGACATACAATGGTTCACCGCCTGCACAAAGTGCTCTGCCACAGACCTGTCTCCCAGCTTCCACTCATAAGCGAAAGCTGGGATGGTAGGGCTGTATTTCACCATTGTATAGTCCAAATCTTTTTACAGCTTGGTGATGCCATTATGACAGGAGATCAAATTTATGTTTGATTTGCACATGAGATCCCTGGACAGTAGCTGGACACAGGTCAGACCACAAAAATCCATGCTTAAATTTTGATCCTTTGTCGTCTATGCAAGACACGGGTGTGGTGAAATTCTCATGGTTGTTGATGCAGATTTGGAGTGAGGGATTCTGCCCCCCAGCACGGGCTGGGGTGTGAGAGAGCCTGACCTTAAAGTGGCTCCTGAATTTTACAGCATCACATTAAATCAGACTGATGGTGCACGAGCGCAGAGGCTTCAGAACTTAGAATCCTCCAGTTTCTAAGATTTCTTCAACTATAAAATAATCCAGTGACAACTGTCAGAATTTCCACAGCTACACAGCAAAAAATAACCAGTAGTTAATTCATCAAACTTCATTTTCCAAAATGAAAGCATACAGTTTTAAACAGCACTTCAGTGGCTGCCACAGTGTAACTCAGTATAATGCAGTAACCTGAATCCTTTACAGCGGTTTTCTTAGGAACACTGCAAACCAGGTTTCAGAGTAGGTGACAAAACTGAATGCCACAGGAAAACACGGTATGAATGTGATGAATGTTGGAGCCACTTTACTCTTTACTTTAGTGATACAACTGATCTCAGTCTGGACAATATCTGGCTTCCACAACAGTGTACAGTGTCGTTCACAGGGGACACAGATTGCTGTGAGAAATCATCAAAAATATAACCAGAAACTAACTGAATCAAAGAATATTACTAACCAAAAACATAAACACTGGGTCCCCAGACAGGCACTGTGACTGTGTCATCTGTAGCACCACCAGCTAAACCCTCTGTGTGTGATACTATTATGCAGAGCGGTATGTTGTTATTTTAATGTTGAAAGACACACAAATTGTAATGCCTTACAAATGGACTGATTCTTTTAGATCGCTTTTCTACTTTATACATCTTGCTTCATTCTCACATTCACACACATTCACACTTAGGGTTAGTGTCTAGCCCGAGGATTTTTGGCATGCAGACTGGAGGAATCGAACCACCAACCTCCCAATTATGACCTGGTCTACCTCCTGAGCTACAGCCACGTATACATCAATCTTTTACATTAAGATATAACTGAGAAGTAATATTGCAGATATTACAGGGCCTAGTGTAAAAAGAAACAACAACAAAAAAAACAGGGTGTGGTTGGTGGCTCGGCTGCAGGGGAGGCATGGAGCAGCGGGTTCAGGGTGTGGTGTCAGGGAAGCTGGTTTCTCACAGCCAGTGAGCATTTTCTTTTTTTTTTGCCTGTCCCATTTGGTTCTTTAGCCATCAGAATTGTTGTCTGAAGGCCAACAAGGACACCCAATGGATTTACTTTGCCAAAAGGATCATCACGGCCTTGCCGTATTGGTCCATTTGATCGACCTTTGTTGTTATTATTTATTTTATTTTATTTTCAGTTGTTACAGACGGGACAGGGGTGAGCATTTTCTAATCATGCGTTCCCTATTTCAGTAGCAGCCGGGCCGGGAGAAGGAGGCTGCTGCTGCAGGAGAGCCAGGGCGGTATAACCTGCAAAGTGCCAGAGTGACAAAGGAGATTGTGTGCAGATAATGATAAAAACCACAAAACATAACAGCAGTCGTGTCGCGTCCTTTTGGGATTACACAGGGTTTATAGTTTATTTTGCAATATTTTTAGCCCTTAGTCTAAAACACACTGTGAACATATCTTTCTGTTTTATCAAACAGGCAACTATATAAACAGTAGCTGCAGAAATACGGCACAGTTGTTCAAACATAAACATCGATAAAAAAATGTTCATGCATGTTGTCTCTCGCTCTTTCCTTTTATTTGCTTAGCTCATTTTTTCTAGTTTGTCTATGATTTGGTTGAACCTGACAACACTGAGGATTTCCAAACAGTCCAGAATGAATTAGTAGTAATAGCAAAACTCATGCCTTGTCAAGATAAGAGACACATGTAATTGCTCTTAGGTAGCCTAAATATGTCAAAAGATTCCCTCCACCAAGTTACAGGAAGGCAGACTGGAGGCTAAAAAACAACTGTGAGAGTGAGAGTACAAAGAAGTACGTGTGTTTTATGGAGCATAAGCTATTTTATCTCATTACACTGCTGCCTTTCAGTAATAGTAACATTAAAACCATAAAGTTCAATTTATTTAACACTAATTTATATTAGTGTTAAATAAGTCCAAGTAGCAGCTGACATAAATGTGACAACATATGAAGAAATAAAGTGTGTTTGTACATATATATACATATAATACATATTTAGAGTCATTCATCATTACACACACACACACACACACACACACACACACACACACACACACACACACATATATATATATATATATATATATAGATAGATAGATAGATAGATAGATAGATAGATAGATAGATAGATATATATATATATATACACACACACACAGAGAGAGAGAGATCTTGAGGAACCAGGGCACCCTGATGAGATGGGCTCCTGGAACAAGAAGGCATCGGTGGGCAAGAGAGGAAAATAGGGCGTTGTTGGAATGCTACTACACAAGTAACCCTGGTTACATGAATAGGATGGGTCACTCACAAGCTAGGCGAGTGGCTCCAGCAGATCCCAGGAACAACATCGGGGATCTCTGTCCAGAATAGCGCAGCCCTAGGAACAGCTAAGATACTGCACAGGACTCAAGCTCTCAGGCCTCTGGTAGAGGACCTGAGCTTGAAGGATAGACTGCCCACAGGGGCGAGAGGGGAAGAAAAGTATACACACACACAAACACACACACACACACACACACACACACATATATATATATATAGAGAGAGACAGAGAGACAGAGAGAGAGAGAGAGAGATAGCTTCCCATATATTTATATATCATAGCCAACAGGCAGGAATTCATAGTTTGTCTTAATTTTAAAACTAACTTAGTCCCACATTTACTCTTGGTTCTTAACCAGGTGTAAAAGCGCCCTGAGGCAGCTGTTGTTGTGATTTGGTGCTATATAAATAAAGCTGAAGGGAACTGAACTGAATTGACTGTCAGCAGCAGGACTACTGAACTCAGACAGAGGGTGCCACTGCTCTCTGCTGCTCCACCTCATAAGCTTTCCTATAGCTCTTAGACGTCAGTTCCCAGGCCGTGTGCACATGGCTCTAAATGTGCCAGAACATTGTGTACTGAACGTTGTGTGCTGCACTACAAAGTGAAACCCTCTGATCAGTAATCACATCTTTACTGTCATCAATATACACACAGCTGGACATTGTTTGCAATTTAAATTCCTTCATATATTCCTTGAAATTAGGTTCTTATTTTGTTGTTGATTTGTGTTGCCTGTTGTGTTTGTTTTGTTTATTCTCATTTTGACTTTAAAACCCACGTATCTGTGAGATGTAAATTGGTCGGTGTTCATCCATTATGCACATATTACAGTAGTTCAATGTGCATTCTGCACCACATGCCTGATAATCCTTGTGCTGACAGTATTTGGTTTTGGTATAAGAAATCAAATAAGAGTAAATCATTCCATTAATTAAATAATACTAATATTCTACACACAGAGAGAAGGACTGGACTGAGCGCCCTGCAGCGGGCCGGCCTGGATCATGCTTCGGCATCTTGCACCCTCAGCTTATTCTCACAGGTGATTAAGGCCCTATAGATTAGGATCAGTCAGATCTATGTACATCTGTGCACACTTGCAGTCTAAGTGCTGGTGGGAAGAAGAGAGGGCAGGAAGTGTTTCAAATAAAGCAGTGACCTGGGTCAGAGGAGAAGCAGGCCACATGCTGTAGCAGTGGCTCCAAGTGGGAAATGCAATTGGATTTGCAGTGCATCATTAAAGCAGGAAGCAGACAGCAATGACACAGTAGAAGTCCAAGGTAGAGGTCATATGTCCGGTGTTTATCTCTTTACATTGAAAATACAACTTGCTGTATTAATATCAATATTAAATATTTCAACAACCAACAATAAAACTATTCTTCAAACTTGGATTTGTTTGTTTCAGTTTATGTGTAAAGTCTAACACAAGCCTGGATTTTTAAGACCGAAGATCCTCTCTTTAATATCGACATGGTCTGCAGTGGGACAGTTTACTCCTTTTACATCAGACAGTTTCAGAAAATAAAGACTGACGGTGAAGCCACATTTGCACGGTATCCAACACATGACTTAAGTTTCCTGTTCTTTATTTTCTTTGTTCTATAGCACTAAAATACTGAATCATTCCCTCATTAACTGTCACTAAGTGTTACTGTGATGTCCTGAAAGCATCTGAGGGAGAACATTCAGTACAAACAACCAGTTTTAAACCCAAACTCAGTCACTGTCGCGATCCTTCAGCAACACCAGAGCTGGAATTTTGAGGCTGTGCCAAAAATAAAGAATAAAAAATGTCTGTAATTTCAACTTCAATCACATGGAAATAACTGGCATTATTGTTTAAAAAAGTTTAAAACTGTATATTTGATTTCCACTTTCCAGTCAGACAGAGGAGTGACTCAGACAGATTTGGATAGAGCAGATTAGGATGAACAGAAGGCACATCTCAGCTTTGATGCAAGTTAATGTGTGTGTGTGTGTGTGTTGCCTGTCAGTGCCACGTGCCGCCCTAGAACAAGACAGCGACACATAAGAAGTGGGTCAGTCCAGTATGAAAGAGGCAGAAACAGCAGCCAACTGCAGACTGCCCCCTCACTCTGCAACTCAAACTATAAAGCAGGTTAATTTCATTTTATTCAAGTCTTCAAGTTGAAATGACAGAGTCACAGCTTTATTAACGCTTTTAAGGAGGAAAAGCAAAACCAATAATTGAGGTGGTAGGAACAGTCCCATCAGTAAGGAGGTGATTCAGACCACAGTGAGATGCAGAGTGGACACACCTGGAGCACAGCTGGACAGATTCATAAGACAGTTGAAGCAAAACTAAACACGAGGCGAGGAAGTATTAAAATAAAACTGTAAGTAGTGCACACACCAAGGCCCAGACTAAGACACATGAACTTGATACAGATATCGGAGACAAACAGACAGGTAGGCATGACTGACCGGAGAGACAAAAGGACAAAACACAGAGAGATTATTACGGGATCAACACGGGATAAACACAGGAACCAGAACTAAATACGTATTAATGAGACAAGACAGGGAACCAGACAACCGCAGAGACGGGACACGGAGAGGCCAGACAGACACAGGGAGTGGACGGGGAGACAGAAAGCAGGGAGACAAGACTGACCTTCACAGGAGATGCTGATGACAAGACAGAGAACTAAGGGAGCTAACAATAACAAACTTAGAAGCATTACAGAATACTAAACTCAAGAACAACTAATCAGACCTTGAATGTGAACATTTCTCAAATACAAAGGAACAAATAAAAAGTCCAGAACAAAATCTCAAAGTACTCGGTCAAAGACCCAGCACCATGACAGAAATGTACTTGGAGAGAGAGACGGGGACAAAATCAGCCCAGAAAAAGTTGATACAGTTACTGTAAATCAGGTGATTCTAAATTTGTTTTAGAATAAAACTCCTTTCATGTTTATACACACATTTTCATGTTTCAACTGGAAAGTTACATAAAGAGGAGGTTTAGTATTTACTTAAGTCAAACTTGGTGTCAGGGGGCTTTGCTGGTGACACTGTTGGGGATTTATTTAAAACTAACGACACACTGAACCAGCATGGCTACCACAGCATCCTGCAGCAACATGCCATCCCATCATTGATTTTTCAACAGGACAGTGACCCCAAACACACCTCCAGGCTGTGTCACGGCTATTTGAAGGAGAGTGATGTTGTGCTGCACCAGATGGCCTGGCCTCCACAGTCACCTGACCTAAAACCAGTGATGGTTTGGGATGAGATGGAGCGCAGAGTGAAGGCAAAGGACCAACAAGTGCTCAGCATCTCTGAGAAATCCTTCAAGACTGTTGGAAACCATTTCAGGAGACGACCTCATGAAGCTCATGGAGAGAACGCCAAGAGTGTGCAAAGCAGGAATCAAAGCAAAGGATCTGAAATATCAAACATGTTTTGAGTTATTTCACACTTTTTTTTGTTTATAGCAAAGTTCCATATGTGTTCATTCCTAATTTTGATGCCTTTAATAAGAATCTACAATGTAAACAGTCACGAAAATAAAGAAAAACCATGAAATGAGAAGCTGTGTCCAACTTTTTGACTTGTAGCATATATTATCATAGTGAAATGTACAAGAACATAAATTTTTACAGCCCTGTTTTATAACATTATATTTTATATGATAATATTGAAAAATGGAAAATGGAAAAATAAACAAATATATTAATTTATTTTTATTTAGGGTAATGCAGTGGTAAGCAATGATTTGGAATGGATTTTATTAAAAATGAAGAAAAAGAAATGTAAATGGAATTCTATTCATGCACAAGATTATGTAGCTTCAAATAGATCATAACAAAAAGAATAAAGAACATAGAAGAAAAAGATGTCATCAATGTGCAAAAAGAGATTTTTCTGGTAGATAAAACCTAAAAACAGAACAACTGACACACAATTCAGACCAAGAGAACAAAACCCTCAAACATCAGTCACTTTGTGGATTCTGTCCTTTCACAAAATGACTCATTAAAACAACTTTTAGACACCTTGATGCTGCCATTAGAGAACACGACTCTCTGTGTGAAGATATTATTTACCCAGATCAATACTTCTTTTTTGAGAAGCGAAGCCCACACAAAAAGAGAGAAACCATTAGGTCCACTAATTATCATGTAAGCTATATCAAGCACCCCATTAAGCACATTGTGTTTATATCTTATGATGTCCACACTGGTAGGAAAATCAGATACAAAGTCTCTCTCTCATCACATTAGAGAAGGAGCTGCTGAAAGGACATAACTTATGTCAGACACATTTTCTTTAGTTCAAAAAGATTTTAAAAACTCTGACATTTGCAGATTTTTTCCATAATCAATCAACAGTTAGGAATGGAAAATATATTTACAGGGATTGATGTAAAAGTTTCAAAGCGCCACTCATAAAAATACATAAATGATTAAAAGTCCCCGTGTACCTCAGGACCACTGTGAGCAGGGTGCCTATTTTTAGATTGCCCTGTGAAAGTTCCTTTCTGACTACTTAGGCTACGTTCATACTGCAGGTCTTAATGCTCAATTCCGATTTTTTGATCAAATCTGATTTATTTGTCTGCTTGTTCACACTACAAATAAAATGTTCTCGTTTCTCCAACGTTGTCTTCCAAACAGTTTCACTGACATCTATGCTGGATGGCCAGGAAGCGTTCGCGATGTCTTCTCCCGCGCTGATAATTGGCGTCTGTCTTGTGTCAATTCAATTCAATTCAATTCAATTCAATTCAATTCAATTCAATTTTATTTATATAGCGCCAAATCACAACAAAAGTCGCCTCAAGGCGCTTCATAGATACAGAGAAAAACCCAACAATCATATGACCCCCTATGAGCAAGCACTTTGGCGACAGTGGGAAGGAAAAACTCCCTTTTAACAGGAAGAAACCTCCGGCAGAACCAGGCTCAGGGAGGGGCGGCCATCTGCTGCGACCGGTTGGGGTGAGAGAAGGAAGACAGGATAAAAGACATGCTGTGGAAGAGAGACAGAGGTTAATAACAGATATGATTCAATACAGAGAGGTCTGTTAACACATAGTGAGTGAGAAAGGTGACTGGAAAGGAAAAACTCAATGCATCATGGGAATCCCCCGGCAGCCTACATCTATTGCAGCATAACTAAGGGAGGATTCAGGGTCACCTGGTCCAGCCCTAACTATATGCTTTAGCAAAAAGGAAAGTTTTAAGCCTAATCTTGAAAGTAGAGATAGTGTCTGTCTCCCGAATCCAAACTGGAAGCTGGTTCCACAGAAGAGGGGCCTGAAAACTGAAGGCTCTGCCTCCCATTCTACTTTTAAATACTCTAGGAACAACAAGTAGGCCTGCAGAGCGGGAGCAAAGTGCTCTAATAGGGTGATATGGTACTACAAGGTCATTAAGATAAGATGGGGCCTGATTATTTAAGACCTTGTATGTGAGGAGCAGGATTTTGAATTCAATTCTGGATTTAACAGGAAGCCAATGAAGGGAAGCCAAAACAGGAGAAATATGCTCTCTCTATCTAGTCCCTGTCAGTACTCTTGCTGCAGCATTTTGGATTAACTGAAGGCTTTTCAGTGAGTTTTTTGGACATCCTGATAATAATGAATTGCAGTAGTCCAGCCTGGAAGTAATAAATGCATGAACTAGTTTTTCAGCGTCACTCTGAGACAGGATATTTCTAATTTTAGAGATGTTGCGCAAATGGAAGAACGCAGTCTTACATATTTGTTTAATATGTGCGTTGAAGGACATATCCTGGTCAAAAATGACTCCAAGGTTCCTCACAGTGTTACTGGAGGCCAAGGTAATGCCATCCAGAGTAAGAATCTGGTTAGATACCATATTTCTAAGCTTTTCAGCGCCGAGTACAATGACCTCAGTTTTATCTGAATTAAGAAGCAGAAAGTTAGTGGCCATCCAAGTCTTTATGTCTTTAAGACATTCCTGCAGTTTAACTAATTGGTGTGTGTTATCTGGCTTCATGGACAGATAGAGCTGGGTGTCATCTGCATAGCAGTGAAAATGTATGCTATGTCTTCTAATGATGCTGCCTAGGGGAAGCATGTATAATGTAAACAGAATTGGTCCTAGCACTGAACCCTGTGGAACTCCATAATTAACCTCAGTGTGTGAAGAGGACTCTCCATTTACATGCACAAATTGGAGTCTATTAGATAGATATGATACAAACCACTGCAGTGCAGTACCTGTAATACCTACAGCATGTTCTAATCGCTCTAATAGGATATTATGGTCAACAGTATCGAATGCTGCACTAAGGTCAAGAAGGACAAGCACAGAGATGAGTCCACTGTCAGAGGCCATAAGAAGATCATTTGTAACCTTCACTAAAGCTGTTTCTGTGCTGTGATGAACTCTGAAACCTGACTGAAACTCTTCAAATAAACCATTCCTCTGCAGATGATCTGTTAGCTGTTTGACAACTACTCTTTCAAGGATTTTTGATATGAAAGGAAAGTTGGAGATTGGCCTATAATTAGCTAAGTGACATAAAAAACGGATTTAATGCAACATGACCATTCAAACAGCCTCGCTTTCTAAAACATCAGATATGTATCGGATTCAGTACCACATACGAAAGTGACCCAGTCACCCAGATCGGATTTGAAAATATTGGATTTGTGCTATTCACACTGTCATACCATGATCGGATATGATCGGAAAAAGTCGCATCTGACTTTTTTGACCCTATGCGACCCATATCCGATGACATATCTGATGATTTACATTAAGGGCCATCAGTCAAACAATACTGTTTGCTCTGGATCTAAACAGAGCGCGTTGTGTGTGACACCTTCTTTTGTGCATGCGGGCCGCTTTGAGGGTTCACACTAGAGCGCGTTTGCTGTCACATTTTATTTATAGTGTGAACAAGCAGACAAAAAAATCGGATTTGATCAAAAAAATCGGAATTGAGCATTAAGACCTGCAGTGTGAATGTAGCATTCCTACAAGACTGCTCAAATAAATCCTGCCTTTGATTAATGCTTTCATTTTACATATGATCAACCTACTAGTATGTATATACCACAGGCCTTTAAGGTACCTATATAACTACATCTAGCTGTCTTAGCTAATTATAGGCCACTCTCCAACCTTCCTTTCACATCAAAAATCCTTGAAAGAGTAGTTGTCAAACCGCTAGCAGATCATCTGCAGAGGAATGGCTTATTTGAAGAGTTTCAGTCAGGTTTCAGAGCTCATCACAGCACAGAAACAGCTTTAGTGAAGGTTACAAATGATCTTCTTATGGCCTCTGACAGTGGACTCATCTCTGTGCTTGTCCTGCTAGACCTCAGTGCAGTGTTTGATACTATCGACCATAATAGTCTATGAGAGCGATTAGAGCAGGCTCTATATCTATCTGATAGACTCCACTCTGTTCGTGTAAATGGAGAGTCCTCTTCACACACTGAGGTTAATTATGGAGTTCCACAGGGTTCAGTGCTAGGACCAATTCTGTTTACATTATACATGCTTCCCTTAGGCAGTATCATTAGAAGGCTCATTCAGAACTCATTCAATTATTATTAATCAGAATTATGAACAGAACTGACCTTTTTATTAAGCCATAGCACAGTCCACTGCTATGCATTCATGGATTTAAACCTGTAATGTCCAGAGCTTGTAAAATCATTTTGGTTCTGTATGGGACATGAATACTTGAAAAACTGTTAAAGGTCAAATCTTCACTGGTATTTCTTGTCATCAGAATCAGGCTCTATAATTTGGGACAGATTCAATAAAAATGTCTCCTACAAAGTCCTCAGACACTAAGAAAAAAAGCCTCAAATTGCAAAAGACAGTGAACATTTCTGAATATAAATTTGACTTTTACCATACTGTGAAATAAGCGTGTAGAATAGTTTTTGACAAATTTGCACCATTAATTCCAAAGTAAGTGATTAAGAGATCTGGTGCTCTCTAACAGAACATTGATAGTGTTACTGCAGCATAAATCACTGCTCACTGTGGTGAAGGGATCACGTGTCACAGGAGCCTTTGTCTCCCAAGGCAAACTGCTCCTGGGTGACTAAACATCAGGCTAAATGTAGATATTAAATTACTAGTGAAAAATATAAAAAGAGGTTTTTTTCCTGGTGGTTTGACAAAATTGTCCCGAGTGTCAAACGGTTCAGCTGAGGAAATGCAGACTGCATGCTTTCATCCATGACTTCATTGTACTGACTCACATTTATTTTCACTCTGAAAGTTTTCTGCCCCCAACTATAATTAAAATGCTTTTTTAAACTATTATTTCCCTAATCCCAACATTATATTACATTTGTTAAAGAATCTGATTTTCATCCAATAAGACGGCCATGATGTGACTTTGTAAACAAAATAAAGTTCACACGTAACTCACATGATGCAGACATTTACAGTTTTAACCATTTATTCAGAGAATAGTTACATAGTTACAGAAAAACAATGCTTTCTTGGTTCTCTAATGGCTCCTGTCAGCTTTAGTTACAAAAACAGTATTTATGTAACAACATGTCAAAGAAACATTTCTGCACTTACTGGAAATCAGCACTAGAGGAATTCAAGATCTTACAACAGCTTGTGAACTTGTGGCTCTGTGTGGTGCTCACATTGTGGCAGAACCATTTTGCATAGTAAAGTGGTTTAAAGTGGAATCATTACGAGTCTCGAGAGAACTAAACGAGCCGACTCGTACAGAAAGTGGCAGCAGGGCAGGTGTGTAAAGCCTTTAGGAATAACAGTTTGGTATCAACCTCGCCTTTAGTGCTTATAGAAAAATGAATGTGACCAAAACTCCTGAGCAGCTGAGAAATTCAACAACCCAAAAATTCAAAAGGAAGACTGTCGATGTTACGCTAGCCTATTAGCAAAACTCCAAAGGTTTAAACTCACCACAAATTTAATAACACATTCAAGTTGTGTTAGTATTTACCACAAATGGCTCTCAGAAATGGATCCAAGGAACGGTGGTTAGCACTGTTGCCGCACAGCAAGAAGGTCCTGAGTTCAATTCCAACATCAGGCCGGGGTCTTTCTGTGTGGAGTTTGCATGTTCTCCCCGTGTTTGCGCGAGTTCTCTCCGGGTACTCCGGCTTCCTCCCACCGTCCAAAGACATGCAGCTTGTGGGGATAGGTTAATTGGAAAATCCAAATTGCCACTAGGTGTGAATGTGAGTGTGAATGGTTGTCTGTCCCTGTGTGTTGGCCCTGCGACAGACTGGCGACCTGTCCAGGGTGTACCCTGCCTCTCGCCCTATGACAGCTGGGATAGGCTCCAGCGCCCCCCGCGACCCTTAAAAGGATAAGCGGAAGCAAATGGATGGATGGCTCTCAGAAATGGATCCAAGGAATTAGTGTGGGTGCACTTCGCAGTATGCTTCACAACGAGTTTATAAGTGTGTAAACATTACAAACATGTTTGTGACGTCCCACAACAACACTAAATCGCACTGCTTGGCCAGGTTTCAATGCTTCTGCAGGTGAATCCGCCTTCAAACACTGTTCTTATGGAAATACTTTAAGCAATCCAATCTATGTGTTTCTGTATGTAGACTTGTGACTTTCTGTCACCATTTGTTTAATTTATTTCTTACCCACACATCTTCGTGTCCATGACCATAACCAATTAAAATTTGTGTTTCACAAACTGCCATTAAAACTATTCTGAGCTGGAGCTGTCATTGTTAAATAAAGACAACATTTATTGCTCTGTTATACAGTATCTATGACAGAAGACCCTGCAGATGTAGATGTTACAATGGGATACGTGGTCACTAAGCAAAAGAAAAAACAAAAAATACATATCATTAAAATAAGTCATTGAGTCTGAGGTAAAAATCTATCCCACTCAAAGTGCGTCTTGTATCACAGACTAAGATAAAGGTTGCTACAGAGACAGTAAAGCTAAGAAAGAGGTTTCAGAGTGCAGAGAATGAGGTAGAGGTACATCACAAAACACCTCAAAATCTACTGTATTATACTACCATGTAATACAGTGATGTGAAAGCCAAAGGAGCTCCTTGGGTCTATGCTGGAGTGAAGGCTAGAAGAGCTATCTAACACTGCGCTCTTCTTCTAAAGTTGCTGTGCTGTATTTTGCTCTTTTCCTTCAAGCCTCATGGCTTTATACATTTTCTGGAGTGACCAGTTTTCACAAATCAAGTCAAAAATCCCAAAAGTTTCCCAGGAGTTACAGGGGCTCCGATCAGCCAACCACAAGCGTCTGTCCAACCACAGCATCACTCGACACTGCAAAGAGTCTAACACACTTCAGTGGCTGGTTTGGGGAATCGTCTCCAGATGCTAATCAGAGGTCCTTCTGCCATAAACGGGTCAGTGCTGCTTAGATATGACCCGATACACATGATTCACGCTGCACCAATCAAAAGAATACAGAACCATCCTCAGCATCTTTTCAACATGGATGACTACACGTTACCACATAGATGCGCTTTTCCATCAGGTGCTCTTTGGATTAATCAGGAACAAATGTCCAACAGGATAGTGTGAACTCCCTGCTGGAGGGTTGTGTGGAGCTGATACAGGCCTGCTGCTTTTCCTTCAGAGGACAAAACTGATCATATGCGCACAGTGTTTCTCCAGTGCGACACTGATCACGACCCCGAAACACCTCGGACCTGTCAGGACACTGACAGGAAGAAACTCTGGGGGTGTCCTGTTGTGTCTGGCACTAGCATGTTGGGATGCCTCGGGCCCCGATGGTTTTGAGAGAGGGCCTCCATGAAACCAGACGTTGGGAACAGTGCTACTCACTGTGCTGTAGAACTGACCTCAATGTAATCAACATTAATCACTTCACCTGTCATTGGTTTAAATCAATGTCTCAGCTTCAGTTTCATGATTGTACTTCAGTGTTTGGACAGAGGGAGGCACGTTCCCATATGATATTAATGCAGCCTGGGATATTGTGTCAAACGCCACTGAAAGCAGAAGACTCAGTTGCTCAGCTCACATGAGATGAAAGGGGTTCCAGTAAATTTCCTTCTTGGTGTGAACTTTCAAAAGCGACCCACAAAATAGTTTTAGAAATCAAAGTGCACTTGGTGTACATCACTGTTAAGGCACAAGATTGCACTGGGAGGTGAATGTCAACCGTTTACAGCTACTGCTATCATTAGTACAATGATTGAATACTGGTACAGTAGAGTGCAATGACATACAGTAACCTGTGCCACAGTCACAGACCTTACACAATTAAGAACAGGCCTATACTGGGAAGGATGGGAACAAAAGTCCACCACTACAAAACATTAGACGCACAGTTTCACGCCCAGGTCGCTCTCAGAGAAACGATGTGCTCCAATTGTCCCCAGCCCAAAGCACCACAGTGACTGTGTTGGAACTACGTGGAGTTGGAAGTGCGTCGTTGTGGTTTGACTTGCACACTGGTCCAGACTGTTTCGGAGTGAGCGGTCTGTCACTCTGCGCTCAAATTATGATTGAAGATTCCTCACAATTCTGCTTGTCAGGGTCCGTTTTTCCACTGGAGTCGATACCTGTGTAGGACACAGATGTAGGGACAAAGAATCAGCAGGTCAGTATAAAGGAGCAAAAGTCATTTCAGAAAGAACAAATCAATCAGTAGCGAAAGTAATAATACTGTCACAATCCTGCGTCACTGGACCCAGTGGTTTGAGTTGTAATATATTTTGATATTTATGTTTACGTTCATTAGATTATCTTAGTTCATTTCTGTATTACCAATGTTGTCCTGTTATAGTTCATCGTTTCTTAGATTCCCCGGTGTTTAAGTCTCCCTCACCCTTCATGTGTTTCATGTCTGCATCTCATTACGTTTCCCGTTTTATTTTGAAGAGGTCTGGTGTCCCATGTTCATTGTGTTTAGTTTCACGTCCCCTGATCTCCTGTGTGCATTTGGTCTGTGTTTTCATTCATTCGTTGTCAGGTTGTCTGTTGAGTTCTCATCATGTCCACACCTCCGTGTTTTTCTCCCAGTTTAGTTCTAGTTAGTTTCGCCTCAGTGTGCATCTGCCTTTTTGTTTTGTACCTTTCCCCGCCACAAATAAACGGCTTGCCTTTTGTTAAATTATTATTTTCGTTCCAAGTGTCTGCACTTGGGTCCTCTTCCTCCCTCCACACAGTCTGCCAGTGCAAACCGTGACATTATACTGATTAAGTCATCAGCAGAAATATACAACATCACTTTGTAATCTAAAAAGTACAGCAGAGTGACTATCACATGAGTTTAAGTTAAACATCTGCAAACCTATTGAAATCACCAGATCTTTTTCCACAATGTACAATAAAGGTCACAAGATTGAAACATTCGCATGTTTATTCGCACAGCCAGAACAGGTTGGAAAAAATTAGAAAACACAGAACTAGTTTAGTCAAGCCCACCAGGTAAGACTCGTTTTCTTTTGAGTTTAATTCCAATATAATGAATAGCTTTAATGCGTATACACTAGAGGAAAATTATTTGATACTAGTCTGAATTTTTAACTTTGCATACTTCCAAAGAACAGTCTCTAATTTTATAGTAGTAGAGAGAATGTCAGCAAAACCATCTGGGTTTCTTGGATTACACTCGACAACTTGAAGCATCACCTCCCTCCACAGATTTCCTGGGGGAGGAGGCTAAGCCAGTCGATGACATTAATTTTCTTTAACCACAACTTTGTTGCCTTGGTGGTATGTTTTATTATTATTATTGTAGGGTCTTTACCTTTTTATATAAAGCGCATTGAGACGACTCCTCCTGGGATTTGGCACTATATAAATACAACTGAATTAATTGATGAGATCAATGTCTCAGACATTTCATTGACTTGAAGCTAGAATCTGATTAAAATGTTTCTGAGCAGTGTATTTCTTCCAGTTCTGAATACTCGCACCAACAGTTGTCACCATCTTGCTAATTGTCTGTAGCCCATTCCAGCATTGTGCAGGTCTCTTATCCCTAATGTTCATTCCTCTTTCCTGATCTCAACACATACGTTGAGATCAGGAGTATCTGACTGACAATCTGTAATCTGTGTATCGCATGGGTACACAGCCAATCAGAACTCTGGCTGCTTTATAAAGGATCAATTACTGATTTTACTCAATGACGTACAAATCAATCCGTAACTTTTGAAATAGATGTTTTCTGGATTTTTGATTGATATTCTGTCCCTCTCTATCAAAATGAAACTATCAATATAGAGACTATTCATTTCTTGACCAAACTTACAAATTCAGAAGCAGATCAACTATTTTCTCTCACTGTAACATGTGACATGCAAAATGATTTAAATCTCTTCTGAATCAAACCCTATAACAGAGGCGTTCTGTCTGAAGAGCCCTGCAAACTACTAACGAAAAGAAATGTGCACTGCACAGGGATGCTATAGCAAAGGCACTGAGGTCACTGGGTGCAAAAGTAGAACGGTGCACATTTGTATGTGTCTACCTGCAGTAAAAATGACAGCACTGCCGCACACAGCCATACTTCCTGCTGTTGGATGTGTCCATGTTTGGTTCAGAACTGCTCTAATAATAGCTCACCGGCTGACATGCAACAGCTCAGGCTGGCAGCGCTTTGTTCCTCTTTTCATATGTTGCATAACATCACAGCACACGCTATGGACAAAAGTGGATCAGCTTAGCAGGACGCACATGTCTGACATGAGCAATAAATGTAGTTATACAAAGGGTATAAATGGGGGAAAATAGACAAGTACAAACACACAGTGCTAAGTTTAAGATTTAAGATGCTTAAATTATTTTACTTTGTATAGAGAAAGAAAATCTTTCACAAAAACTACGGGAGTAAAAATAGCATAACAATGGAACAGAACAATGTGCATCCATAATGCCCGGCACAATGTGCAACACTTTCAGTTGCCATTTATTTATTTTTCAGATGTTAATTTGTCATATTTTAATATACTGTAAACATTTTTTGGTAGAAACATGTTTTCATATAATATTTAGCATTTTAAGTGTATTTTTTCTTCTTCGCTGTCTGATTAGAGCATGAGGTGCTGCACAGAGGTTTGCCCTGTGTGTTTAATCCACACTGGAAGCCAAATGAAGGTAGCATCGCTAGTTTTAAACAGCACATTGTGTTACCATTAGAGAAATTAAAGCTTCAAGTCTAGTTAGTCGTGTTTTCTCGTCCTGAAACTAGCTGTCGTTAAACTAGAAAAGGTTAAAAATGTGAAACTCCATTTTCACTGAATTCAACATGTAATTATTCTGTTTAACATTCTTTATAAGCAAGTGTAATAAAGAAAACAAGCCAGGTGGAAGCTCAGTATATCCTGGACAGAACTACGGCCTGCTGCCTCCTCTTGTTTTATAACTCAAAGGCAGACTGCCTCATTAAAAAGCAGCAGTGGAGACCAGTATCTTACAGGAAGTGGTAGGACTGCCAGGGGCAGCAAACACATACAGCAACTTTCTACTCTTACTCATCACTCCAAGCACTTTAGACTACAAGCCAGATTTAACCATACATTCATACACTGCTTTATCCTGCACACCTTATCTAAATCTCATTTATGGCAAATAAAATATTCAAATTAATGCGGTCATCTATGGGGTGTGGGAAGAAACTGCCGTATCTGGATGAAATCTTGACACAGCATGGCCAAAGTTCAAACCAGGAGCTTTCTGCTGTGAGAGTTTTAACCACTAAACCATGATTTGACCACAACAAATATGTTGTTCTCTCATGAGCAGATATTTAGGATGTGAGAGATGCTAATCTGACCTTTAATGCTGCAATCCTGTTAAATGTCAGGACAAATGTTAGGAACTGTGCCACAACACAGAATGAGGGGATACAAACAACAGCTATGGATGAAACTGAAAAAGAAGCACATGATTTCCAGTATGCAATCCCAACACGACAAATCGTAAATGGACTAGTATTTATAGAGTACTCCTCTACTTTAACTGATCACCCGAAGCTTTTTTTCATATGAAGTATTGGGAAAAGAACACTGCAACCTTCTGATTGGCAGATGATCTACTCTACTTCCTCAGCCACCTTACAGCAGGTATTACAGTCATTGTTTGTTATTTTATTGTGAAGTTCTGTGTTATGTGTAGTTCTGTTCTAACAAAGGTTCAAAACCCAAAGATGTCATGCCGTGTCAAACCCTCTTCCTGTTGGTCAAAATCCTCACTTTCTGCTGATCAAACTGTTTCTATTTATTATTTACAAGTCAAAATGAAGCTAGCCACAGTTGGCAACATCTAACCAAAGAGAAATAAGCAGGAGACCAAAGCATGACAGCGCCAGCACAGAGTTGTGAGTCTGTGGTTGATGGCATGCAGACTGTCAGCAGATTAACATCATGTAAAGAGCTTACACACCATTAGAGCCAACACAGCTGCTGTGAATGGAGACAGCAGAGTGGAAGAGATGTGGCTCTGTTATTCACTGTGAGAAAAGGTGGTTAGCTGGGCTGTACAGGAAGGTTGGCTGTCGTAAATTATAGACATCCAAGCCTAGAAGCAGGGGTCGGCTCGAGATTTTAGCCTTTTTGCTTCTGAATACACCACAGAACACGGTGAGGTGCTTCGTTGTGTAAGAACTGGTTTTTGCAGTTCCTCAGAGCCCCGAGGACCCAGAGGAAATATTTACAAGCGCTGCAGCCACTCAGCCTGTTTTTACAACAATGTTACATAAGAACAAACCAGTGTGCTCATCACGCTTTCTCCCAAACTCTCGTAAAGACGGCTTCTCAGCATTTCTCAGCCGCCCTGTAATAGCCCACGCTTTCTGAGCCCGTACATAACATGGCATACTGTGCCTTCAGGCTGCTGTCCACAATCAGCATACTCTGTTTTAGAGTACTAAAAGCCATATGAAGAGTGAAAGCATCAAACGTATTGTCTTTATAGCACATAAGCATTCTTGTGTCCGTGGCAAGGACAACATGCTGAAAACGCTTGTTTGTGCTCTCAGCTCATATGAAAACAAATTCCTGAAAGTAAGGACCGTACGTGTGTGCAGTACAGAAGCTTACACTGCTCTGGACTGGACTGGATAGCAGTGACACACGGCTGCACACAAGAAGACAAAATGTTCCCGACCAAAGCTCCCATAAGCCATCAACCAAAAGCAGCACTCTCATCTCATTGTCCAGCAGAGGAGCGGGTGGGGGTGGATTAGGGGATGTCACGCACAACGCATATGGACATCAATGCTGACTCATGTCACTAAATATTCCACCCCGGCCATCCGATGCCACCTTTCAAAACTATGTCCTTTATGAAGACAACACAAAAACACATGTATGTTACTGACCACAGCACAAATGACACGTGGGTGGAAACATTTTTACACACCAGCCTTGTGCATGTTAGTAAATCAGATTCATTCTCTGCATACGCCACATTTCTCTATACAAGGAAACATGCATGCAAAGCGCCTCATGTACACAAGCATGTTTTCTCTATGTTCACTTGGGGTTCATACCCACAGATGTTTGGCATGCAGGCACTGAACCACCAGCCTTCCACTTAGCAGGCGAGCTGCTCTACCTCACCTTCAGGGGAACTGGAGAACGCGATGATCATGTTGTAAGACAGAAGCTTACACTATAATAATATTTAATAATCTATATTTGTGAAATTGTCCTATAATCATGATTTATAGTATTCTGAAATGTCATAAGCCACACAATGCTCAGAATTAGAATTAAAGTAATTAATTGCACATAAAGAAAACCAGATATAAAGGGCTTAAACCTTTGAATTTAGATTCAAAGGGCCACATACACATTACACTCACAGGAGCAGTCCAGCCATAAAGTTCCTGATGTTCAGTTTTTGTTGTTACTCAGCCCTCTCAACTTGTAAAAGTAAGCCTGCTTGATTTTATCCACCTGTAACAACAGAACTGAAAACAAAGTACTAAGATGGAGCATTTTTAAAGAGAAGGAAAATGACATGAATCTCTCCTTGTATGTGACAGCCAACAGACTGTTTGTATTCTGGACTGTCAGTGTAATCACAAATGTGAAGACTCACTGCACACAGATAAGAAAATGCTTATTTGAATCACACAAGGAGTGATTTGCCTATCACACATGACTCTGAGCTGGTGGCTTGTTAGCCTGGACTTTCCAGTTTCTGGCAGCCTAAGTGAGCCTCCCAGGTATTTACTATAAGGTTGGAGGATATGTAACAGTTTTCCAACCGACAGTCGTCAGTCCAATAACCGACGATTGGTAATAAATATTTTGATTTTTAACTGACTTTTTGTTTAATTTTGTATCTGTTGTTTGGTCTGTAAGCAGATAAACAAGGTTAGAGTGGAAAAAAGAAGAAAGCTTCTCGTTGTTTCCCTCCGCACCATTGTGGGTTTTTATTTCAATAAAATCTTTGTTTATTTCTGAACGTAGGCTGCAGCCGTTCTTTTTTTCTGTTGTGAGTTGAGTAAACGAACGTTTGGGCGCACTCTTCAGCGCTCTCATTTTTCCCATCGACTGCTTCGGTTAGCTTCGACCAACATTATTAGCAAACTTACTCATGGGCAAATAAATAAATCTCTTGTAAAAACCATCAGTGAAACGCCCAGCCTATCATCGATATATCGTCCAATCGCCCAACCTTCATTTACAACCATGTTGTGCGTCAAACATGACGTGGTTGTAACAATATTGTTGTTAAGTTGAGAAAATTTAAGTCGCATCAAGAGCATTTTTTCCTCCTCTATGATCTCCAGTTACCACACTGCTGCATCCAGATGAACTCATTCAGCAAGAAAACGCTGAGCAGTAATTTTACTTTGTTTTTTTACTCTCAGTTACTGTCCAAGTCTGTGCTCATCACTCAGTACAAATGACTTGTATACAGGTATATAGCAGTTTTCAGTTTTCCAGAGCTCACACTGCAAAGCTCATTTACCTGTTCTCACACACACACACACACACACACACAACAGCATTTTATTCTTTCTACATCTCATTAATAGAAAATAAGACATCCATCGTCGTGTTGACTGGATGAGAGATCATAGATGGCCACAGATTCAACACATTGTGCTTTTCCTCGTTGGTCTGAAATTGGTGAGTGTGATGGTTTCCCTCAGTCAAACATGTCCTGATATCCAGTAAATATGCACAAGCAGCAAAAACTACAGCCTCCCCTTCTCTCTGTGTGCTTACAAACACTAATCCCTCAGGGTTTTCCACTGAACCACAGCCATGCTGTGAGCCGTTCCTGTTGCGTAACATGCTATCCAATCATGACACGAGAGAATGAGGCCAGTCTGCGAAAGGAAGCTAACATGCAGTGGCATGTTCAGGTCTGAGAGACCTTACGTCACAGAATGGGGTCTGTGACAGCGAACAGTACTGTGGAGCTGAATGCTTAAACCAGGCAAGTGGAGAGTTCAGGTTCAAACAAACAGGAGAATGATTTAGGTCGCTGAGCATCGCCTGAACAGCCATTTGTGATGCACTACAAAAGGTTTTCATTCTGAACAATCTCACCAGGACATTTTCATGCACACACTGCTGCAAAAGTAGTTATTCTATCCTGATATTATGAATAAAATAATCCATAATTTTACAATGTTGTCCTGATATATCTACAGTGGGTAGGCTACAATGCTGCCCTGTTTGCAGTGCACGACACAGGGCAGGAATATGGATGTTATCCACTTCCAAAACGGGAAAAAACACAATCTGTTCCTTTTCATGTAAGCTTTCGTATTAAAACAAACAAAGAAGACCAAAGCAGTCAGTGAGACTAAACTACAGTCTCCAACACTTTTGCAGTGCATTGATAAGGCCTGATGCAGCTGCTCTCTATGCACTGTTCTTCAGCTAATATAAAGGTCACTTGAAGTATGGAGGTCTGCAGCGAGTAAATGGACTGGTTCTTATATGGCACTACTCTACATGAGTACTCAAAGCTCTTTGCACATCCACTTAGTCACACCCATTCAAACATGCGTTTTTCAATGAGTAAGTGCTTCCTATCCACCATTCACAAATATCTGACATGCAAACTGAAGCAGTCAGACCTTCGCATTAGTAGATGAGCTGCTCGACTTCCTGAGCTACACTGACTCTGCAGAAAGTTGGCGACCTCTGCGTATTATGCACCGTAATCACCATCGCCTGACCCCGCTCTGTGATTTTACGTGGCTTATCACTTTGTGGCTGAGGTACTGTCGTTCCCAGTTGCTTCTACTTTGTAATAACAACAAGCAGTTGACAGAAATTCTCAAGAGCAAAGACATTTCACAGCTGGATTTGTTGCACAGGTGGTGGCGCAGTATCACACTGAGCTTCTGGGAGCAATTCATTCTTTCATACATGTTTGTAAAAGCAGTCTACAATCCAACGTGCTTGATTTTACACACCTGTGGTGATTGAAGTGACTGGAACACCTGAATTCAATTATTTGAGTGGGTGAGTGAATGAGTATGAGTGTCTTCCAGTTAAGGTTCAAGCATCTCTCCACACTGCTAACAACAAACACTGTCACAAAGATCCAGCTACTGAGTAGGGATCAGCAGGTTTTAGGATTAGAAAAAACAAGGCTGATAAGGATTACCAAGCTTAGGAAGCTTGATACTGTTCTGTACCTCTTTGTAGAAATATCTCAGGCCAATTTTCTGATTAATCCAAGTAAAATTGAATTTAAATGTTTGAACTTTTTATCCCTCTTCCAGAAATACTTGCATAAAATTATTTTGCCTAAACGTTGTAGTCAATACTTAAGGCTAACAAACTTTAGGCTGTCTGGATGGTTAAAGCACAACACCAAACACCACATGCCATGCTGCAGGACCATTAGGCAGCCATTGGCACTACCAAACAATAATCAGGTCTGTCACATTCATTCTGCACATTTCTTCTCTCTGCTCCATTCACTCGCTTGCCATCTTGTCAAAATTGCAACTTTATAAGCTTCAATAAATGAAGATTACCCACCAGCAAAAGCTCCTTTGTTGGCTCTACTCCTCCCTGCTTCAAAACCACCCCTCAAATCAGGAGAGTCTCCTGAAAAGCTGGCTTATCTTGGTGCTGGGTTCAGAAGTTGCATCACTACTCTCATGCTCCAGTCAGTTCCCCTGAAAATTAACAGACAAGGATTTCCACTTGGATTGGAGCCCCACCACAGTGGGCCCTAAAACAAGAGGCATCAGCTTTCAGCAGCCTGACAACACAGCTTAACGTATCCAACTGTGCTACTGATACCAGGATGCTAGTTGCACCCTCGACCATTCCTCCGCTTCTATATCTAGGTCCAGGATGTCAATTTATCCAACGCAACTGGCCCTGGACTAAGTGAAAAAGTAACTACCTAACGCTGGTTGTGCAAACCTTGGCTACCAGAAGTTCAATCAAGCTTTTTGTGATAAATGTCTTTCACTTTGGAGAAATTTTAGCCAAGTTTTCTTTGCAGAGTTGTTTTTAATTCAACCACACTGATTTTCTAACATACACTGCCGGTTTAAGGTCATCCCAAAGCATTTCAATAGGATTTTAATGCTGGACTTTAACTATAATCTATATTTTTTTGGGGGGGAGGGGGGGGGGCACTCTGAGGTAGACTTGGTGTTTCAGATCATCGCCCTGCTGCAAAACCTAACTGAGCTTCAGATGGCTGCACATTCTCCTTCAGGATGTTCTGGTAGAGAGCACGATGCTACCACCATGTTTGACTGTTGGTGTTCTTTATTTGAAATGCTATGTATGTTTTATGTCAGGTTTAATGGGATGAAAACCTTCTAGAAAGTTCAACCTTTGTTTTATTAGTCGACAATATTTTCAAATATCTTGTGGCTCATCCAGATGTTTTTTATTAACAAACTTCTGGAAATGTGAGATGAGCCTTTGCATTCTTTTTGGTCTACAGTGTTTTTCAGCTTTGCGATTTTTGCTCAGTCTCCTTGTTATTGTTAATTATGTTCATTTGTAGATATTAGTTGTTGGCTTAGTTGTTGGTTGTTAGTTGGCTTTGTCTAATATTAAAATCTGTTTGATGCCCTGATGTTTCCCACTGCACACTGATCGCAAAGGCACATAACCAAGTATGAAAGAGCTGGGTAAAGTGATACTAGCAGGGAACATTGTGGGGCTTTTAATCATTTTCAGAATAATCCAAAGTGAGATTTACATTATCACCCTCTTCAGAACAACACTGAGCAGAAGGTCAGGTCAAGTTTTCACTGATCATAAATAAGCCAGGCGGTGTATCACGAGAGGTTTATTGAACAGTCTCTGCGGTGATAAAAACTGAAGTCAGTGTTTTCCAAAACTGTCAGGTGTGAAAACAAACCACATAAAACACATTTACTGTACAAATGCCAAAGATCCAGAAGGCTTATTCAACGCTTTCTGATTCACACACACACGGGCTATTTGCCCTCAGGCCAGGGTTGTACCCAGTTTGGTTCCCAGTACTGATCACACAGCTGTCTTCCTGAACCACCCTCTCCTCTCCCCTGAGGACATGGACACACCTCTCACCTACCATAAACGCTTTTGTATTTGTTCGTTCATTTTAAGCAAGACTTGTTTTGTCAAACACGATCATTTCAAATAAATCCCTCATTTTGAATACGGAGATATTTTTACCCCAGTTGATCCTGCAGTGACGTGTGAAGCTCTGGCAAGACGTCAGCAGAAGTTGGGTGTATGTGAAGTGAAGGGACAGGTCTAGGATGTCACCTGAGGCTTTGGTTCCCATTGATCAAGAGATCAGCAGAGGACAGAGATAACTGCTTTTCTAATTCATTTTCAAACAGGTCATTATAATTAATTATAACTTGGCTCTTGGGTTATAGTTAGTAACAAAAAGCCTGTAGCCAAGCCCACTGTGCTTTTTTTCCCAAATTCGTGTTTAATGGTGAGTCAAACAAAATTCCATCACAGATAAAAGTGTTGGTGACCCTTATGTTACGTATGACAAACGCAAACTGTACCAAAGCAATGATACCAACAATACTGACAGGGAAACTTTTCTATATGTATGTGGCACAAAAACAGTTTGCCCTCTGCAGACTGCCAAATACATTGTGACAAATAACTAAGTCTAAGAAAAAATTATGAATTCATTATTTTATTGTATTTTTTTAATCAGATGCTGCCTAATTTGTCTTTCATCCCACAGAAATGGTCCACAATCTACTCGACCAATCTTCTAAGACAGGGGGCAGCAACCTTTAAGACCCAAAGATCCATTTTGACCCGGGTTCAACGTAAAAGAAAACACTGGGAGCCGCAAATACTTTGACATCTAAAATGAAGATAACACTGTATATATTGTTTTTTACCTTTATGCTTTGTGTGAAAAACTAGGGTGTGTTGCTTATGAAATCCATGAAGTGCTACAGATAAAATTACATTTTATTTATTTATTTATTTAACACATTTTGAACTCTTAAAGAAATATAACAAAAGGAAAGACACCCAGCTGAACTAAAATGATCCATGTAGCAAACAAAAACTGTTGTGAGCCTCCACCCTTATATCTCCTTTGGGCTTTTGGAGCCTTGACCTGACTTTTTTAAAAAATAATTGAAAAAAAAAATCACTATGCTGCTAAAAAATGAAAAATTGATATTTGCAAAATTCTGCCTAAATATGTATTTTACCATGTTAAGGTGTGGGGCGGGGCGTGGTCTGCAGGGGAGGCAGACGCACCTGAGCGGCACATTAATGGACATTAAGAAATGTCCATTACTTAACTGGAGGATTGTGTACTGTAGCAACCAAGATATAAGTAAGCTCACCTTCAGTATGAAATGGACTGGCATTTCTTATTGACCACTCAGCAATTTAAACTCCCAACCACATGTAATCATCAACTCATATAGTTCTTTATTCTATACGGTCAAAGGAGCTTGCAAAGAAAAGCGTCTGGACTTCTTTAAGTTGCTTGAAGACCCACACCCAGTTTCACACCTTGGCTCAGGCGATTAGAGGATCATCAGGGGGTCCTTTTGTCCCTCTGTGGGGGGATACTCCCACCAGGTTTAAATCTGGGACTCCCCACCATTTGACCTGAAGAAGCTTCTCGGATGAGAGGTGAAACGTCTTCAAGCAACTTAAGTCCAGACGCTTTTCTTTGCAAGCTCCTTTGACTACGATGACCTGGATGACTGAGAACCTTCACAGACTTTATTCTATACGATTTAAGCACTTTACCATCTCTTTCCCACAGCATGTATCAGGTAAGTAAATGTTAACCTCTGCCAGGCCTCTGGTGAACTCTGATTAACAAATTAAGTTGAATTTAACCACATGATAACAACAACAATTAATCTTGGCATTACAGTTCTTCTGTTACAACATTTTTTTGTGACTGCGCTTCCTTTCCTAACAGACAGATGAGGTCATGGTTTATAAAGACATGAATCTTACCTGGGAAGTTGAAATGTCCCTTCTTTGAGTGGTAAGGGAAATAAGAGGTTATAGGAGGTGCTGTCTGTCAAACAGCACATGTGACTTGGTCCATCCGCACCTCCAGCTGGAGGGCGTCCGGTCGGTCCTGAGGGTTTACTGCAAGCATCTCGTGGAGGAGTTTCTTCTCCCCCTCAGACATGGAGCTTCTGGCCTTCTGAGGAATATGGAGCACCATCTTGGGGTTCTCCAGCAAAGCCTCCCCAACAGGGACAATTTCCGAGCCTTGCCGAACATAAGTACCCAGCAGTTCACGCTTGGACTCTGCATCAATAAATGTAATCCTTTCGATCATTGCCCAGATGATGATGCCCAGAGCAAAGATGTCAGCCTTGGCTGTGTAGTGACCCTCCCACACCTCAGGAGCCATGTAGAAGTCCGAGCCGCAGGCTGATGACAACCAGAATTTGTTTATGTTGACCGAGCTGTTCTGGATGCTCCCTCTGGCGCCTGCTCCTGCTACGGGATGTTCTTCACCGTTTCTGGAGGTCAGACCAGCACAAACCTTACTGAGTCCAAAGTCAGCCACTTTAAGAATAGGAAAACCAGACTTCTGTGAGATAAGAATGTTGTCTGGTTTAAGGTCGCGGTGGACGATACTGTTCCTGTGCAGGAAAGCCACAGCACTGGTCAGCTGGCGCATAAAGTTCCTGTTGGTCTGGGGATCAGGCCGGCGGGACAAAATGTACTGGTTAAGGTCCCCACCGTCACAAAACTCCATAACAAACCAAAGGTAACATGGTTCCTCCGAGTAGCCCAGAATACGCTCTCCTGCAACAACAAAGGGAGCAGATATGAACAGTGGGATGACGTCTGTCAAACACCGAAATGAAGTCAGCTGCTGAGCAGTTAAACCCGGTTGTGCAGTTAGCAGTTAAACCCGGCCGTGCTCCCTGCCGTGACAGTGACCAGCATTGAAGAAAAATCCTTCATTGACTCAAACAAGTGCAGTGCCATGTTTCACGCCATTTCTGCACAGATGACTTTTATGCATGAGAACTCACGTGCCGACAGTTTACTTTGTTTTTTCTCCAAGAAAGAAAATTTTAAAAGTCAACTGCAAGATTCTGGTAAAAGCTACTGTTATGGTACACTGTGGGACCGTTTAAAGAGAAAGGGAGGGAAAAGTACTGTCACTGGTTTGTGATTGCATGCAACAGATCAATCTGCTGACACCTTTAGCTGCGCCACTCAAAAAAAAAAAAAAAAGAAGCTGTGCTTGAGGTTTCAAACTTCTAATATTTTAGTTATGGGGACCTATGAGGACTGATGTGTACTGTATGAACATTATTAAAGCCAGATCAAACTGGGTACAGAGGTTTTTGAAAATTACTTTGAACAAAATCTTGTATTTCTAGTTCTTAAAGAATTGTTACAGTATGTACAGTTAAGACTTATCAGTTTACATAATGCCCAAATGATCAATATACTGTAGCTGCCATACACCAGTATTAGCTGACATTCTGTACAGGTCCTGGTAAATTACCAAATCATGCTCCCATTGATACTGGGAGTTATTTACTTTCTCATCACTTCAAAGTCCATTACCTGTCCACAGTGGTAACATTGAATTTGCTAGATTTTCACAGGCATTAAGCAAAGGCTGCACTCAGTTATCATGCTTGTGTCATGATCACTGACTGCATTTGAAAAACTTGTTAGGTGGATCACGACAAAAGCTGATGGGCCATAAAGATACAAATCAAATTCTTTCAATGTTTCAAATCTACAAACGTTCTTTGTCATCGCTTGATGGATCCAAGAGATCCCAGCTTAGGATTAATATTTTATTTAGAGAGCCTCAGTGGTGACACTTACATAACAGGCAAGCTATTAAAAGAAAAAAAAAGACTGGGCCTGTTCAGAACCCAGCTTTTAACATCAGTATTAAGATGTTAGATGATGTTAAATTTCAGTTTGTTGAAGACACATTTAAACATCACTAAATGTATCTCTGGGCTGATGAATGTAAACAAACGATATGATAAATAGGTTAAAATTGCACTGATCATATTAAGTTAAAAATGTAACAACTCTGCCATTGACATTGCACTGTAATATTACTATTTAACATGTCACATTTCAGTTAACAAGGGCAGGCTGTAAGTAGTACACTGTGTTCTCTCGTGAGCAGGGCAGCACCGTGTACTTTTCTGTGCCTTCTATAGGTAGTAGCGGAGTGACGTCATGGCAGGCTGCAACGAAGTTGACTTTAAATTCTCTCTAGTGAATGAAACCTGCACCTTTTAACATATGTCTACAGCACTTTGGTGAACTCAGCAGCATTCTCTTATTTGTAACGGAGTGTAAAAATTCTTTGTCTTAAATAGAATAAATAATAAACCAGGCTCACAATACTGCTAACACTGCCTATCAGTAACTACCCAACTTCAGCGGTATTTAAATATGGCTTTTTGTCGTTTCTCAGTCTGCTTAGATCTTGAATGAGACATCTCAGATGAGACATTGAGGCTTTAACACGGTGGACTGTAAACTTTGCATTTCTTAGGCCGGTAAAATCACCACGACACAAGCTCCAACAGGAGCTCCTGTACTTTCATTACTGTACTGGTGATACTGCACAGCTAGCAGCAGCGTGTGTACCTTTGAGTGACGTCTCCACGAGCCGCAAATACTGCTTGGATTTCTTGTTTCCGTGGCTCATCTTCTGGGCCAAGCCGTTCCTCTGCAGGACACACTCTTCCAGCTGGACTACATTCTGGTGTCGGTTCTCCAAGCTCGTCAAGGCCCAGAATTCGGCTAGCGCCAACTCCACTTTCTCCGGGGCGTCACACTGCAGCCTCTTCACCGCTACCCTGGCCCCTGTTTTCCGAGCTACAGCCTCGTACACCACCCCGTAGCTTCCACGACCGACCTCTCGTAGCAGGCTGTACCGGGGAGCCACGACCAAGTGGGGTTCCAATAGGTCACTGCGGAGGAAACTGATGGGGAAGCAGTCGTAGTCGTCCTCTTCCCCCTGCACGAGCTCTTTATGGTTGTTATCGTCCAGCGCTATGGAGCGCAGGACTTTGCTCATCTCTCGTTTCATCTTTCCGGCCACACTCCGCCTGCAGCCCCGCACAAAGCCGCTTACCTTGCGTCTCTTCCTCCCGTCGTTAGAATCCATAACTTCTTTTTTGTTAAAAGTAAGCATGGAGGCTGGGCGTCTTTCTTTGTCATTACTCTAACCCTGCACTACGCTACGACGTTCTTACTTCTATCTGTGTGCTTTGATATGTAAAAAGTCTGCGTGTTAACAGTGAACACAATCGTCCCACATCGAAGCTGTACCAACTTCTTTGGCACGATAAACAAAATGTTCCAGTTCGAGAGAACAGAGGGCGTGGCTTAGCGTGCAGCTGCGGTGCGCGCTGATTGGTGGAGAGAGAAAGTAGCTCGCGGAGATTTAGCCAGCATGCTGGATTTGTTTTTATTTTCAGATGGGACGGTACTCACGCGTGGGGCTGCTTATTGATAAGGCTGTGAGCTTCAATTATTCGCCCTACTCATACAGAGGGACACATCTGTGGCAGATCCACGCATGAGTATTCCGTATGTCGCAGTACTCTAGTTTATTATGTTTTATCACGAACTGTGAGCATAGATAAAAAAAAAACCACACATTCATCTAGTTTACTATCTGAACGGGGTTATTATGGTTTTGAGATTGAACCCTCAAAAGCCTTGCAGCCCTTCTATCAGTGGTAGTGCTCGGTTAGTTCTGAGAAATTAAAGTGTTTGCATGGAAATGCGAAAAAATCTAAAGTCAGACCATTTAGAATCTCATTCCATATCTATCGCAGTTTGCTCGCATTTAAGGAAAAAGGAGAAAGTTCTTGTTCGATTCCTTGGGCTGAAATACAAAACAGAAGCATGGTTTACATGGCTTTTTAATTATAATTATTTAAAAATTATTTACTGAAAATAAAGAATTATTGTTTTCTTGGAGTTGATAATAATAACAATTTTCTAGTTTTATTATTCTTTTTTTGGTGACTACTCAAAACAACTTTACAATGTCTCAGCAATTACCCTTGACAATTTTTTTTTGCAGTTTTGGAGTCATGTATAACTCTGGATGATTAGGTGGTGAGGTAACAATTACATTATTTTACTTGTTCCTAATTCGATGTTGTTTTTTGTTTTTATATCGTTTACATATCTGACAACTGTCTACCGTCTTTCCCCATTTTTGGGTTGATTTTTACACGTTGCATTTAAAAAAAAAAAAATTGCCTACTTGTTGTAATGTTCGAACTTTTATTTTGAAATCACCGGATGTAGATAGGTACGCCGGCTGTGTGTTCATGTGCTAGCTTAGCAGTTTACATTTTGCGTGGATGCGCTGTTCTATATTTACGGAATAAAAGAAGCTGTGTGACGACTCCGAGGTGATTTCTTCATAAGCAGTGAAGACACAACATGGTGTCAGAGTGAGTAACTCCTCAGCGGACCCACTCGAAAAAAAAAAAATAGATTAAAAAAAGGAAGGAAGAAAATGGAGGCCTACGGTGTACCAGCCCCGAGAATGGATTGGGACTCGTCCAACCTACCCGACGCCTGGCGCCGCTTCAAACAGCATGTGGAGCTAATGTTTTCTGGACCACTCAAAGACAAGTCAGAGGAACAAAAGTGCAGCTTCCTACTTTTGTAGATCGGAGACAAAGGACGAGATATAAGTAATACGTGGAACCTAACAGAAGACGAAGCTAAGGTGCTACAAACGTATTACAACGGCTTCACAACGTACCTCACGCCGAAAGCTAACCATATATTCGCCAGATACAAATTCCACGAAAAAACACAAGACAGCGGTGAGTCCTTTGAGCACTTCGTCACAGAGCTAAAACTCCTTGTTAAAGACTGTGATTATGAAAAAAGTGAAGAAATGGTCAGAGACAGAATAGTTTTTGGAACCAACTCTCCTCACGTCAGAGAGAAGCTACTCAGCCAAGGACGGACTCTTACGCTAGAGAAAGCTATAGACATAGCCCGCTCCTATGAGCTAGCACAGTCACAGCTAAAAGCTATGACTAACGACAACCATGAAGTGCATGCCGTACGTCGCAAAGGCGCAAAACCACAAAACTTACCGCGAACCAGCAAAGCAAGTGAAAATTTCAGACACCAAAACAAAGCCTGCATGGCATGTGGGAGGAATCACGACAAACGAACTGATTGCCCAGCAAAAGGAAAGCAGTGTCTGAAATGCAATAAATTCAACCACTTTGCAAAAGTATGCAGATCTAAGAGCAACGTGGAAAGAAAAACAGGACACAGAGAGGTGCACACTGTACTAGAGGCTAACGATTCAGAGCCAGAGCTGTTCATAGACACCATAGCTGCAGAGGATGATGGAGACAGTCCGTTTGCAGACATACTACTGGGACCAAATAAGATAAAACTCACCTTCAAGTTGGACACTGGAGCACAAGCGAACATCATACCAGCCAACACTTTCCAAATGCTACAAACTCCACTCAGGGAGGACAAGGACAAACTGTTTGGCTATGGGGGCCACCCGCTCAAAGTCAACGGACACTGAGTTGATTAGCAGATACAAAGACCGAAAATCAGAACAGATGTTTCATGTTGTTGACTGCACCGGCCCACCAATATTAGGCTTCAGAGCATGCAAAGCCCTTGGACTCATTAAGGTTGTGTACGCAGTAACGGAGAGCATGGAAGCAGGGCAGCCCACCAAAGCACCAGACATCATGAGCGAATATTCTGATGTTTTCAAAGGCATTGGGGAATTCCAAGGTGAGTGCAGTTTCACCGTGGACCCGACTGTCGCACCAGTCGTGTGCCCACCAAGAAGAGTGCCTTTTGCCCTCAGAGATCGGGTCAAATCAGAGCTGGACAATATGGAAAGAGACAAGATTATCCAAAAAGTCACAGAGCCCACCAAATGGGTCAATGCTCTGGTAATCTGTGAGAACCCGAAAAGACCCAAACTCCGGCTGTGCCTGGACCCAAGACCTCTAAATAAAGCCATAATGAGACCACACTATCCACTCCCCACTCTTGAGGATGTGACACACAAGCTTACAGGTGCAAACTTTTTCAGCATCCTCGACGCACGTTCCGGCTATTGGGCCATCAAGCTAAGTGAAGAGTCATCCTTTTTGACTACATTCAACACAATCTTCGGCAGATACCGTTTCCTCAGACTCCCCTTTGGCATTGTGTCTGTTCAAGATGAGTTCCAGAGGAGGATTGACGAGACATATGAAGGCCTGGAAGGAGTGGCAGGCATCGTTGATGACATCATTGTGTTCGGAAAAACAAAAGAGGAACACGACAAGAACCTCAAAGCCATGCTCAACCGCACAAGAGAGAGAGGTTTAAAACTCAATCCAGAAAAGTGCCGCATCTGTGTTACAGAGTTGAGTTTTTTCGTACATAAGCTCACAACCAACGGACTGAAACCAGACCCACTCAAGGTAAAAGCTATCAAAAACATGAAACCTCCAGAAAACGCTGCAGAGCTGGAAACAATCCTCGGCATGGTGAATTATCTCGCCAGATTTGCCCCAAACTTGGCAGAAATGAGTGCGCCACTCAGACTGCTGCTGCGCCAAGACATGCCGTTCAAATGGGAAGAAGAACACACGCGTGCTTTCCAGCAAATCAAAGACACCCTTACTGCCGAACCAGGGCCAGTGCTTGCATATTTCAACCCTCAAAAGGAAGTAACTCTACAAGTAGACGCATCTAAAAATGGACTGGGTGCAACAGTCATGCAAGAAGGAAGGCCGGTCACATACGCTTCAAAACTGCTTAACAAAACAGAGCAAAACTACGCCCAAATAGAGAAAGAACTCTACGCCGTCCTCTATGGCTGTAAAAGATTTCATGACTACATCTACGGACGTCATATTACAGTTGAGTCGGATCACAAGCCACTGGAAAGTATACTACGCAAACCGCTAGCCTTGGCGCCGCCTCGACTACAACGTATGCTGCTTGCTCTTCAGAAGTACAGCATAACATTTGTCCACAGGCCTGGAAAAGAGATCCCAGTAGCAGACACGCTATCAAGAAAGTCAATAGACGACAGTGACAGCTCACTAAGTGAGGAAATGGAAACACAAGTACACACAATCATCCAGACAGCACCAGTGAGCACAGAGAAACTGGAATGCATCAAAACTGCCACAACCCAAGATGAACAGCTCTCTACCCTCAAACGCATCATCCGGTCAGGCTGGCCAGAGACACGCAAAAAATGCCCAGAACTTGTCAGTGAGTACTGGAACCATCGTGATGAAATCACTGAGGCAGATGGACTTCTCCTGAAAGGTGAAAGAATAAATTCCGCACTCGCTGAGAAAAGACATGCTGCAACGAATACACACGGGGCATTTTGGAGTCGAAAAGAGCAAACACAGGGCACGAGACATAATGTTTTGGCCAGGCATGAGCAAACAGATTGAACAGACAATTATGAAATGTGACATCTGCCAAACGCATCGCAGCTCGAACCAAAAAGAGCCCATGCTGCCTCAAGAAATCCCAGAGAACCCATGGCAAACTGTGGGGACCAATTTGTTCTCATGGAACTCTGAAAACTACATTGTCATTTGTGACTACTTAAGCAGATACTTTGAACTCGAGCGCCTGCCAAACATCACCACAGCAGCCGTGATTCACAAGATGAAAGCCACATTCTCCAGACATGGCATTCCGAAGAAAGTCATAAGCGACAACGGACCATGTTACAGCTCACAAGAGTTCAGACGTTTTGCAGAGCACTGGGGATTCCAGCATATTACATCAAGCCCACGTTACCCCCAGAGCAACGGCTTAGCTGAAAAGACTGTCCAAACTGCAACACGTATTCTGACAAAAGCAAAACAGGACAAGATGGATCCCTACTTGAGCTTGCTGGAATACAGGAACACACCTGTTGATGGCCTTAAATCCCCAGCCCAAATCCTCATGAGCCGTAGATTGCGCTCCATTTTGCCCTCAACAACTACACAGCTCCGCCCTCAGGTCACCCCACAAAGCCTTGTGCAAGAAAGACGGGAGGAATGTCAACTCCGTCAGAAAAGACATTATGACACATCCGCCCGACCCCTGCCGACACCGCGGGCTGGCGCACTAATACGCTACCAGCAAGAAGATGGAACATGGCAGCCAGCCACTATTGTCAAACCAGCAGAGACCCCACGCAGCTATCACATCAAAACAGGTGATGGTCAACTCCTGAGACGCAATCGCCGACACCTTGTCAGCGCCCAGGACACCTCGCCACGCACTCCCACACAAACTGGCGTTTGTGATGACACGCAAACCACTCAAGACATTGTTCCAGAGACCAGGTCTCCCCACCACACTCCAACTACAATGACTGAACCCTGCCCTCGCACCAGATTCGGCCGCGCCATCAAGCCAAGGTAGGTCCTTGATTTGTAAACCCCCCCCCCCCCCAAAAAAAAGGGAAAAAGAAAAAGAGACACTTATGCAGCAGAAACTAAGAGTGTTGAAATGTTTGGAAACTTAAGTGTTGAAATGTTTAAAAAAATAAATAAAAAATGTTTAGAATACACATACAGCAGCATAGCATATTGAAACTTAGAAGTATATTGTTTATATCTTATTATAGTCTCACTACCCGAGAAGCGTTTTTGTTCGTTAAAGGGAGATGTAATGTTCGAACTTTTATTTTGAAATCACCGGATGTAGATAGGTACGCCGGCTGTGTGTTCATGTGCTAGCTTAGCAGTTTACATTTTGCGTGGATGCGCTGTTCTATATTTACGGAATAAAAGAAGCTGTGTGACGACTCCGAGGTGATTTCTTCATAAGCAGTGAAGACAACACTTGTGATGGCCAAACCCATAGCCAAGCTCTAAAAGGCGGTGACTCCTATGTATTTTTTCATTTGAACACAATAACACACAGTTTCCAATAAGTTTATTGTTTGATTACATTTGTTCTATTTGTAAGCGTGCACATTTAGTTTACTTTTGTATGCATACCAGTTCATTACTTTGATTTTTGACTTACCTTTGTTTTTCTTTCCTCTTACCTGCCATGATCCCTGGGAGTTGCCAGACAAAAAGTGGCGGCCCGAGTTTAAAGCCCTTAAATACGAATTGAGATAACTGGACCGCACCACCACTTCCTGCCGAAGGGGAGAATATGTGTTTTCTTTAATTAAAAAACAGTATTTGTACTTAGTTAAATATTGAGTTTAAGGTTTAGTAGTTTTGATTTTCTTCTTTAATCTTTGGTTTGTTAACAAACCAGACTGTACATCATTGTTTGTTTACGACTGTGTCTAACATTTTGTTTAGTTACTCCCTCATGTGTCATAGTGGTCTGATCTGCCATTATATAAACCCCTGTGTGTTATTTCATGTTTAGGTCAGTCATTTGGTTTGTTAAGTTTGCAGTTTTTGCCTGAGTTTAGTTTTGTTTCTTTTATGAGCTCAAGTTTATTACTTTTGTAAATATAATTTTGGGGTTAAATAAATAGCAACTTGTTTTTCTATTAATTTCTGGTACTCCTCCTGCTTTTTCAACTCTGTCCATCACACTACTACTAGTGATGGTGAGATGAAGCCTCATGATGAACTGAAGCTTTCCACCCAATTGGTCGACTCATGGTTCGAAGCATTGTGATGATTCATTTGCTCTACTGCGCCATCAAGTGGACAATTCAAGTGAAGGCTCTGTGATTATAATGATGTGTAAACCTCTAAACTGAATAAATAAATTGTTTTCTTGGTTATTTATCCTGAATATTGTCTCAGTATGTGTGATACAAAAGAGAAAGTGGAAACTATCAGGACAGAGTTTTGGTATGTTTGTGTAACTGTTAGCCTCAGACAGTCAGTCAAAAGTATAATTCAGATCATAGATCAGTACATTTGCATATTTTTATAACTATAAAAAGAAAGCTGACACTTTCGAAACTTTATCTAATGTGTAAGCATCACAGCAGATGCCTTAGATTAGAATCAGTGAGCTGTCGGCTTTCAGCCCCGATCATGTCCGTGCTATCTGGTGAGAAAGGCGACATCTCACTGATTCTGACGCGTCAGCGCTTTGTGTTTTTGCACGTCTGCACGTCTTTGTGCAGAATTGGTGTACCTGCTCTCATTTACTGTTTTAGCTGTTTGGTGGTGGTTGAAATGTAGTAATATTTATATTAAAAATCGATTCAGAATTTTAATGAATCGATATCACGTTATCCAAGCTAGAATCGATTTTAATCGATAATCAAAACCCGCTAGTACCTGTGTAATCATGCTTATGTACATCTGGATAATGACACAAACTAGTATTTGGCGCTTCACTTTTTAATAAACTAAAAGACAGAAATCAGATTATAGGATCTGTAGTGTTGTTTATTTATATTATGGTGCTTATCATTTGTGATATTTATTACTGTGTGCATACTTTATTAGGAGAGATAAAATAAAATAAAAAATCTCTTCCTTCCTGGTTCCATCGATTAAGGAAATGCTCAAGTAACTATGTAACACGTACGTAATCCAATTCCATAACACAGTGTGATGGGAAATCAGCTGTGTTTTTCTGTCCATTTTATTTCGAATCTGGCGCGAACCGGTGAACCAGTCCCTGAATCAGTCACGTGGTACGGACTCAGACGCGAGGCCTCGAACGTCACTGCATACGTAATCAAAGCAAGCCTCGATACGCGCTTCACAGACACGCCCCCGAGATTACCCGACACACGATTCGACGCTTCGACACACAGGACACATCACTAACTACTACTGTTTCAAATGTTAGTTTAAGTTATAGATATATATACACACTACCAGTCAAATGTTTAGGCACACCTCCTTATTTAATGTATGTTTTTCTTTATTTGTACTACTTAATACATTGAAGATACAAACTGGAGACATCAAATATATGAAGCAAGATATATGGAATTATGTAGCAAAAAAAAACTGGTAAAAACTCTAAATATGTTTTATATCACAGATTCCTCAAAGTAGCCGCCCTTTGCTTTGTTGACAGTGCTGCAAACCCTCAGCCTTCTCTCAGTGAGCTTCATGATGTCGTCACCTGACATGGTTTCACTTCACAGGTGTGCCTGTCAGGGTTCATTTGTTGCCTTCTTAATGAAGTTGGGACCATCAGTTGTGTTGTGCAGCAGTCAGGTTGGTACACGGCTGACAGCCCTATTTGACAACTGTTAGAATTCATATTATGGCAAGAACCAATCAGCTAAGTAAAGAGAAACAACAGTCTATCATTACTTTAAGTACTGAAGGTCAGTCAGTCTGGAAAACTTGAATTTGCCCCAAGTGCAGTCGCAAAAACCATCAACCGCTACAATGAAACTGTCTCACATGAGGACCGCCCCAGGAAAGGAAGACCCAGAGTCACCTCTGCTGCTGAGGATAAATTCATCTGAGTCACCAGCCTCAGAAATCACAAGTTAACAGCAGCTCAGATTAGAGCCCAAATAGATGCCACACAGAGCTCCAGTAGCAGACACATCTCTACATCAGCTGTTCAGAGGAGAAAAGGTGAACAGATGGTCTCTACATGCATGGTTCCCACCATGAAGCATGGAGGAGGAGGTGTGATGGTGTGGGGGTTGCATTGCAGGGATACAGTTGGGGATTTATTCAAAACTGAAGGCACACTGAACCATCATGGCTACCACAGCATCCTGCTGTGACACGCCATCCAATCTGGTTTGCATTTAGTTGGACCATCATTTATTCTTCAACAGCACAATGACCCCAAACACACCTCCAGGCTGTGTCACGGTTGTTTGACCAAGAAGGAGAGTGATGGAGTGCTGACCAGATGGTCTGGCCTCCACAGTCACCTGACCTAAACCCAGTGATGGTTTGGGATGAGATGGAGCGCAGAGTTGTTCGCAAAGGACCAACAAGTGCTCATCATCTCTGGGAACTCCTTCAAGACTGTTGGAAACCATTTCAGGAGACGACCTCCTGAAGCTCATGGAGAGAACGCCAAGAGTGTGCAAAGCAGGAATCAAAGCAAAGGGGCTGTTAGGAAGAATCTAAAATATCAAATATGTTTTGTGTTATTTTGTGTTTATAGCAAAGGTCCATATGTGTTCATTCATAGTTTTGACGCGTTCAGTGAGAATCTACAATGTAAACAGTCATGAAAATAAAGAAAAACCATTAAATGAGAAGCTGTGTCCAAACTTTTCACTTGTAGTACATACATTAAAACAAAGGAAAAAACAAAGCTTGCAGAATTCTAATGAGCTTTATTCTTCAACACAGCATGAACTCTTTTAGGCAAGCTTTCTTATAATTTCTTTAAGCAGTCTTAAGAAATAGTTCTCTGAGCTTCTTGAATGACAGTACTGTTGGCTGCCTTTTGTTCTGTTCTCTGTCATGAGATGATCTCATTCTGCTTTAATCAAAATGCGGTCCTGGTTCTGGGGAGGCCATTCTCTGTCTTCTGCTGTGTGTTCTTCTGTACATGTATGCTTTAACTCTATTGACATTGTGTTTGGGATCATTTTCAGACTAAAAAATTAAGCTATTGCCAATCAGGTACTTCCCAGATATTGCATAATGGATCCAGTCCAACATTACTTTTCTGTGTTCATAATTCCATTATTTTTGACAAGCTCCCCAATACCACTGGCAGCGCCTCCACCATGGTTTCCGCATGTCACTAGACAATGACTGTTTTACCTATTTCCTGCCCTCCCCTACATACTGATGATGACTTGAACCAAAAACTGCAAATCTATAAACAAAGAAAAACTTTGAGAAAACTGTTGCTGAAGACCAGGCTGGTTTTCGCAGCCGGCGAGCATCATCTAATCATACCTTCCCTATTTCAGTTGCTGTTTGGGCGGAGAGGACGAGAGAGCTGTTGGAGCAGAGAGCACTGCAACGTGCTGAAGCGCACAGTGAAGAGCCACAGAGACATGGTGAATGAAATAAAAAGCAAAACACAAGCTTCTGAGTCTTGGCAGGTCCTCTGTGTTACAGGGAGCAACTGAACATTTTGTCCTCAACGTTAATGTGATGGAAGCAGGAAAAATGGGCGAGCATAAGGATTTGAGTGAGTTTAACAAGGGCCAAATTGCTAAAACAGTGGGTCACAACATCTCCAAAACTGCAGCTCTTGTGGGTTATTCTCAGTCTTCAGTCTGTTTGTATCTATCAAACTTGTCCAAGGAAGAAACAGAGATGAACCAGTGACTGGTCCATAAGCTGCCAAGGATTACTGATGCATGTGGGGAGCGAAGGCTTCCACATGTGGTCTGATCAAACAGACGAGCTACTGTAGCCTAAATTGAGAGAAAAATTTAATGCTGGTTATAATAGAAAGGTGTCAGAATACACAGTTCATCACAGTTTGTATGGTGCTGTGCTGCACGGCCACAGACCAGTCAGTGTGCCCATGCTGTTTTCTGTCCACAATGTGTCTGTGAGCTGGAGCACAGAGCAACAAAAGGTGGGCTAGTCTGATAAATCTCATTTTCTTTTACATTAAATAGATAGCCAGGTTTTCTCTTTCAATGGGATACTGCACCCTGCCACAAAGCAAAAATGGTTTAGGAATGGTTTGAGGACAAACAACAAGTTTGAGGTGTTGGTTTGGCCTCCAAATTCCCCAGATCTCAATCCAATGGATCAACGTGGTTTTCCCGTTGTGGTTTATTCTCTGTGAGGTTTCTCTTGTGTGTTGTAAGATTACTGATCTGGAGACTCGGCTTTGCACCCTTCTCTCACCCTTAGCTAGCCAGGCCCCTGTAGCTGGTGCAGCCGAAGATAGCGTAGGCCCCGCTAGCTGTTCCCCGGCAAATCCCAAGCAGCTGCGGAAAGAAGGCGGCTGGGTAACGGTGAGGAGGAAGCATAGTCCTAAACAGAAGCCCCAGGTACACCACCAACCCGTTCATGTGTCTAACCGTTTTTCCCCACTCGATGACACACCCGCTGGGGGTCAAACTCTGGTAATTGGTGATTCTGTTCTCAGACATGTGAAGCTAGAGACACCGGCAACCATAGTCAATTGTCTTCCAGGGGCCAGAGCAGGCGACATTGAAGGAAATTTAAAACTGCTGGCTAAGGGTAAACGTAAATTCAGTAAAATCATAATTCACGTCGGCAGTAATGACACCCGGTTACGCCAATCGGAGGTCACTAAAATCAATATTGAATCGGTGTGTAACTTTGCCAAAACAATGTCGGACTCTGTAGTTTTCTCTGGTCCCCTCCCCAATCAGACCAGGAGTGACATGTTTAGCCGCATGTTCTCCTTAAATTGCTGGCTGTCTGAGTGGTGTCCCAGAAATGATGTGGGCTTCATAGATAATTGGCAAACCTTCTGGAGGAAACCTGGTCTTGTTAGGAGAGATGGCATCCATCCCACTTTGGATGGAGCAGCTCTCATTTCTAGAAATATCGACAAATTTATTAAACCCCTCAAAACATGACTGTCCAGAGTTGGGACCAGGAAGCAGAGTTGCAGTCTTACACGCCTCTCTGCAGCTTCTCTCCTCCTGCTACCCCCCCAAAAACCCATCTCCATAGAGACTGTGTCTGCTTCCAAAAAGACAAAAAACAAACTAAAAACCAGCAACAAACAACTTAAACATTTACAAAGAAAGAACAATACAGTATCCACATCTGAACCAAAGAGTAAAACAGTGAAATGTGGATTATTAAATATTAGGTCTCTCTCCTCCAAGTCTCTGTTAGTACATGACTTAATAATTGATCAACAAATTGATTTACTCTGCCTTACAGAAACCTGGTTGCAGCAGGATGATTATGTTAGTTTAAATGAATCAACACCCCCGAGTCATTCTAACTACCAGAAATCTCGAAGCACAGGTCGAGGGGGCGGTGTGGCAGCAATTTTTCACACCAGTCTATTAATTAATGAAAGACCAAGACAGACTTTTAATTCACTTGAAAGCCTGATGCTTAACATTGTCCACCCCAGCTGTGAAACTCAGAAACCAGTCTTACTTGTTATCATCTATCGTCCACCTGGGCCTTACACAGAGTTTCTGTCTGATTTCTCAGACTTTATATCTAATTTAGTTCTGAGCTCAGATAAAATAATTATTGTGGGTGATTTTAACATCCATGTCGATGCTAAAAATGACAGCCTCAACATGGCATTTAATCTGTTGTTAGACTCAATTGGTTTCTCTCAAAATGTAAAAGAACCCACCCACCACTTTAATCACACTCTAGATCTTGTTTTAACATATGGCATAGAAACTGAACATTTAACAGTGTTTCCTGAAAACCCTCTCCTGTCTGATCATTTCTTGATAACATTTACATTTACAATAATTGATTACGCAGCAGTGGAGAGTGGACTTTATCAAAGTAGATGTCTTTCTGAAAGCGCTGTAACTAAGTTTAAGAATATAATCCAGCCACTGTTATCATCGTCAATGCCCTGTACCAACACAGAGCAGAGCAGCTATCTGAACGCTACCCCAACAGAGGTCGATTATCTTGTTAATAATTTCACCTCCTCACTACGTACGACTCTGGATACTGTAGCTCCGGTGAAAACTAAGGTCTCTAATCAGAAGTACCTGACCCCGTGGTATAATTCTCAAACACGTACCCTAAAGCAGATGACTCGTAATCTGGAGAGGAAATGGCGTGTCACAAATTTAGAGGATCATCATTTAGCCTGGAGAAATAGTTTGTTGCTTTATAAGAAAGCCCTCCGCAAAGCCAGAACAGCTTACTACTCATCACTGATTGAAGAAAATAAGAACAACCCCAGGTTTCTCTTCAGCACTGTAGCCAGGCTGACAAAAAGTCAGAGCTCTTTTGAGCCAACCATCCCTTTAACGTTAACTAGTGATGACTTCATGAACTTCTTCACAAATAAAATTTTTATCATTAGAGAAAAAATTACCAATAATCATCCCACAGATGTAATATTATCTACAGCTACTTTTAGTTCCATTGATGTTAAGTTAGACTCTTTTTCTCCAATCGATCTTTCTGAGTTAACTTCAATAATTACTTCCTCCAAACCATCAACGTGTCTTTTAGACCCCATTCCTACAAAACTGCTCAAAGAAGTCCTGCCATTGATTAATTCTTCGATCTTATATATGATCAACCTATCTCTAATAATCGGCTATGTACCACAGGCCTTCAAGGTGGCTGCAGTTAAACCTTTACTCAAAAAGCCATCTCTAGACCCAGCAGTCTTAGCTAATTATAGGCCAATCTCCAACCTTCGTTTCATATCAAAAATCCTTGAAAGAGTAGTTGTCAAACAGCTAACAGATCATCTGCAGAGGAATGGTTTATTTGAAGAGTTTCAATCAGGTTTCAGAGTTCATCACAGCACAGAAACAGCTTTAGTGAAGGTTACAAATGATCTTCTTATGGCCTCTGACAGTGGACTCATCTCTGTGCTTGTCCTTCTTGACCTTAGTGCAGCATTCGATACTGTTGACCATAATATCCTGTTAGAGCGATTAGAACATGCTGTAGGTATTACAGGTATTGCACTGCAGTGGTTTGTATCATATCTATCTAATAGACTCCAATTTGTGCATGTAAATGGAGAGTCCTCTTCACACACTGAGGTTAATTATGGAGTTCCACAGGGTTCAGTGCTAGGACCAATTCTGTTTACATTATACATGCTTCCCCTAGGCAGCATCATTAGAAGACATAGCATACATTTTCACTGCTATGCAGATGACGCCCAGCTCTATCTGTCCATAAAGCCAGATAACACACACCAATTAGTTAAACTGCAGGAATGTCTTAAAGACATAAAGACTTGGATGGCCACTAACTTTCTGCTTCTTAACTCAGATAAAACTGAGGTTATTGTACTCGGCGCTGAAAAGCTTAGAAATATGGTATCTAACCAGATTCTTACTCTGGATGGCATTACCTTGGCCTCCAGTAACACTGTGAGGAACCTTGGAGTCATTTTTGACCAGGATATGTCCTTCAACGCACATATTAAACAAATATGTAAGACTGCGTTCTTCCATTTGCGCAACATCTCTAAAATTAGAAATATCCTGTCTCAGAGTGATGCTGAAAAACTAGTTCATGCATTTATTACTTCCAGGCTGGACTACTGCAATTCATTATTATCAGGATGTCCAAAAAACTCACTGAAAAGCCTTCAGTTAATCCAAAATGCTGCAGCAAGAGTACTGACAGGGACTAGAAAGAGAGAGCATATTTCTCCTGTTTTGGCTTCCCTTCATTGGCTTCCTGTTAAATCCAGAATTGAATTCAAAATCCTGCTCCTCACATACAAGGTCTTAAATAATCAGGCCCCATCTTATCTTAATGACCTTGTAGTACCATATTACCCTATTAGAGCACTTTGCTCCCACTCTGCAGGCCTACTTGTTGTTCCTAGAGTATTTAAAAGTAGAATGGGAGGGAGAGCCTTCAGTTTTCAGGCCCCTCTTCTGTGGAACCAGCTTCCAATTTGGATTCGGGAGACAGACACTATCTCTACTTTTAAGATTAGGCTTAAAACTTTCCTTTTTGCTAAAGCATATAGTTAGGGCTGGACCAGGTGACCCTGAATCCTCCCTTAGTTATGCTGCAATAGATGTAGGCTGCCGGGGGATTCCCATGATGCATTGAGTTTTTCCTTTCCAGTCACCTTTCTCACTCACTATGTATTAACAGACCTCTCTGTATTGAATCATATCTGTTATTAATCTCTGTCTCTCTTCCACAGCATGTCTTTTATCCTGTCTTCCTTCTCTCACCCCAACCGGTCGCAGCAGATGGCCGCCCCTCCCTGAGCCTGGTTCTGCCGGAGGTTTCTTCCTGTTAAAAGAGAGTTTTTCCTTCCCACTGTCGCCAAAGTGCTTGCTCATAGGGGGTCATATGATTGTTGGGCTTTTCTCTGTATCTATGAAGCGCCTTGAGGCGACATTTGTTGTGATTTGGCGCTATATAAATAAAATTGAATTGAATTGAATTGAATTGTTTGTCTCACTCCTGTGTCGCCAGTGTGACCTGTCTCTCTGTGTCCCTCAGTCTCTCCCCCTCTCCCTCTCCCCCTTTGTGTCTAAGTCCTGTCACTGTTTCCCTTACGTGTCTTCCCCTGTTCGTCATGTTGTGGAAGTTTTCCATTTAAATAAAGCCTGCAGACGAGCGGTAGCTAACATTCTTTAATCCAAACACACAAAAACAACAGACAACCAAGGTTGATGGAGCCCCTGCATGTCCGCGGGACAGACGGTCAGCAGAGTCTCTCTGAGCCTAGCATGGCTCTCAGTTAAATACCTTCTCCAGGAACAAAAGGCAGTACACAGCTGTTTCACACCTTAAGGTTCACACTCCCTTGCTACTTCCCAGAGTCCTCGAAGAAACAAAAGTCTGGTCCTGTGGAGTTCCTGTTTCCCCCAACATCCTTACTACACCCCCTACCATTTGTCTTAAGTATGAGTGTCAGACATGTTAAAATCCAGTGGCACCAAGGCATTATACAAAATAATGTGATTAATACATAAATGAAAGAAATTCCTATACAATCCCACCCTTTGATTCTTAAATCAAGAATCACATTAAAACCAGAATTTCTTTCCTGACATTCTGTATATCACATCAACACAGTAGCGGTTTTAGATACGGGCGACACGGGCGGTTGCCCGGGGCGGCATCGTGGTGGGGCCGGCATCACGGCTCGTTCTCATGCTGCCCCGACATGATGCCAGCGCATATTGGGAATGGCATTGGTTTTCTATCGCCCATTTGCTGGGAGTAAGGGCGCCTTCCGTTTGCGAGGTGTGCCCGCTGCTTGCGGCACAGGGAGGAGAGGGTGGGGCGGCGGGGGATGCTCTGGCTGGCTGGAGCAGCAAAAATGACCAACTCGCAAAATAAAACAAATTACAAACAAACCAACAAACACGAAAACACCAGACATTATGATACAGACTTATCATTTGCACCGATGTTTTTTCAAAATTCTATACGCAAAAAGTGAGCGCGAGAGCCCTCGGTGCGCCTGCTCGCTGCTGAAGTCAAAGTAAACTTTATTGTCATCTCCACTACATACAGTCCAGTATAGAGAGACGAGATGACGAGGCTCCAGTTACAACAGTGCAAGTAAACAAACAATATATATAAGAAGAGTAAGAAAATAAATATACACTTTAGGACCAGGGGTAAAGGGATCAATAACAATTTAAAATGCATATTTTATATTTTGTTGATTTAAAGTCTCACACACAACCCGTTTTTAAACTCTAAAAAAAAGAGAAAAGAAGAGGAGTGTAACGACTTCCACAGTCGCTAGAGGCCGGGGACTGAGCCTGCCTGTTTGCCTGTCAACTTTACGCAATAATGCCAGAGGTGGAATTGCTCGCTTGTTTATTAAAGTGCTTGAAAAGTTTACAGAGCAATGTGATCGGCTCGCGACTCAAACTCTTAAAACATCACAGGCTCTAATGCAACAAGGGGAAACTCGTGCTGCGGTCAACAAAAACTACGGCTACCCAGCCCTCCTCTCTGTCAAAATCAAACCAGTGAAAGACAGACTGACAACGCCCTCTTAATGTCGCCGCTAGCACCCACGTGACTCCCATTACACATCACCATAGCAACCAAACAAATGAAAACCCAGTGATCATTAAAATTCAATACATTTAATTATGACTCCTACAAGGAGAAACGAGCAAAAGATACAGGTAAGCAGATGTGTCATTGGATAATGGCAGGTCATGTATCCAAAAACATTAAGAATCAGGATACTTTCTTAATCCCTAAGGAAATTATGTGGGTTACAGTTCCTCCAAGAAGAAATGGTAAAAATAGTAACAGTAACAGACTAAACTCCAAACAATATATACAATAATATAATATTAATTAGTCAGTGTCAAATGTTGATTTGTCCTGTTCTCATTGTATGACGAATTATGATGTCTGTTTAGTAGCCGTTTGCATACAACGTTTGCATACAACGCTTGCATAAAATGCATACTCTGTCTCTCTCTTCATGTGTGTATGTGTGTGTGTGTGTGTGTGTGTGTGTGTGTGTGTGGGGGGGGGGGGGGGGGGGGGGCGCCAGAGGGGGTGTTTGCCCAGGGCGCCAAACAGGCTAGGACCGCCACTGCATCAACATTACTGTACACTTAAAGGAGTTTCACACTGTGTATCCTCACTTCACTGTTCTCCCACCACCCTTTGTTCATCTTTAATCTTCCCCACAATCTAAGCTCTCACATGCAAATGGAAACAACAATGATACAGAGGAAAGGTCTTCTCCAGAGTCAAAGTACTTTGCATGGCAAAGTGAAACAGCATTAGGTGGTCATTCTCCGTCACAGTCATGGCTCCTGGTGTCTGTGCCGTTTACAGAGTCATAATTCCAACGCTGATCTTCCTTGCGCTGTCACCTTTGGAGCTTGGCACGCTCTCTTCATCCCTCAATTTCTGTTCCAACGTGGCTGTAGATTTAAGGCAGAGCACGTCGTACACCTTAGTTGTCTTCCTCAACATCAACGGCGAAACTCTTTCATTTTATTTTAAGATTTTGCAGTTCAAAATCTCCTCGTGACAATCCTTTGGAAGCCCAGTGGTGCAGCCCACTGTCATTTGTCTGCTGTCCTGGAGATGGTCCCTGCTTCTCAATGGTCCTCTTGAAGCGTTCTCCCCAACCATGGTCTGCATCTGCACCTCAGTCTCTTCTTCCATATCTCTCATGTCACAGTCTCTGCAATTTAAAAATGAAAACGCCAGGCCCTGTCTTAAGAAAAGGTAAAACATTAGCTAGTGGTGTGTCCTGCTGTAAATCATGTGATTGGATCATATGATTAGCCCTCTGCTGTGGAAAAAGTGATGTAGATGTTAGCGCAGCATATCTGCATGCACACTTTCTCACAGTGACATTTGCATTGTAAACAATACAATGTCATGAATAACACACTGCTGGTAAATTCACAAAGACACAGAAAGTGGCAATTAAAAGGTTAAGTCAGCACGGCCCAAAAGCCCATGCAAACCAGGATGTTGCTGTCATCTTTCTGCTCCTGTAAAAAGAAACATACATACATACATCCACCCTTTTGTCACTCTGGGTGGAGGTGCAATATTGCATACTGAATAAATAATTCATAAAGGAAAGAAATTCCTATACAGTCATCTTGTGTCTCATCTTTTGCCCTTGTTTGTTCATGTTGTGTTAAGCCTGTGTGTCTTAGGTCTATGTCCCCGGGTTTCCTGTTTTATTTTGACAGTCTTGCGTCCCATGTTCAGTGTGTTCAGTTTTGCTTCCCTCTGTGTCGTTGCACCTAATTGGTCCCAGCTGTTTCCCCACGTGTTTCCACTTCCCTGATCTCCCTCTTGTGTGTATATGGCTGTATCCCAATTCAGGGTCTGCAGCCTTAAAGTACGCAGCCTCAACGGTCCTTAAGGGCCGCGTACTCAAAGGCCGCTGAGGCCGGAAGTGTGAGGCTTGTGAAATGGGACGGTCTAGCCTCCGTCGCGCTGCCCAGGTTGCCTAGCAACCTCGATAGCTGGAAACGTGTGGTTGACAGAAATGAAGGAGAACATATTTTGTTTGTTTGTTTCTACATGAGCTTTGTGTGATTTAATAAGTATCTGAGGCTGAGACCACAGGACTGTAAAATATGATTGTTGGGCTTCATATCTGTACTGAACAGTCATATAAGATTAGCTAGTAAATAACAATTAGCTAATGTTGTTCATGAGACTAAAGTCAGTGTAAATATGATATGGCCAATATTATAGTTATTATACTAATCATTATTAGTTATTACAGCAGTGAGTTTGAACTCTCAAATCAAATCACTTCTATTGTCACATCACATGTGCAGGTACACTGGTACAGCACATGTGAGTGAACTCTGTGTCAAATACTGAGCTTCAGTAAAGATCCAAGTTGCAGCTATTTATATGTCCCATCACCTTAAATCTTCACTCAAAGACACTCAAGTATCTTTGACAGTGTATATATAGATGTATTATATATAAGAGACAAATGTTGTTCCTTCAGTATGTTGGCATTATTACATTTGGCTCAATGCTTACATATATGTGTATAAAGCAAATGTACGAGCTGTGATAACTGTGTCTGATAGAATGAAGAGTAGACTGATATATTAAATATTCCTTTATTGGGTTAGAAAATCAGACCATGTCATAACTGCTTTAAGTCATACAGAATAGATATCAGAGCCTTAAACAGGCTGACTTCTGCTAAATGGGTCAAACTGGGCAGAAAGTATCCAAACACATAACATCCGTATAGAATATGATGTAACACTATAGATCAATTTACCTCAGAATATATAAAGCATATAAACAATTACAGCAATATGATGCAACAAACACAGCAGTGCTACTAATCCAAAATACTCAAAGCTTCATAGAACTGAAACTGTCATGGTCCTGGGTCGGTGACCCAGCGCTTTAAGTTGATTATTATCATTTTTCTAGTTTATTCTGATTTTGTATTTGTTCTTAGGGTTTTAGTTGTGTGTTTCTATCATCCCTACCTGTGTCTCTCCTCTGCGTTCTGATCATGTCCCCAGTTGGTTGTGTAAAACAGTCTGTGTGTTTCCTGTTTTACTTTGTAGGTTTGTGTCTCGGTATGTCCATTAGTTCCAGCTGTGTCCCCGCCTGTCTGCCATTTCCTAATTACCTGGTGTGTGTATTTATAGTGCGTGTCTGCCTGTGCTCCTCGTCGCGTCGTCTGTATTCATTCCCTGTGTTTCTCTGTGTATCTGCCGTGTATTTAATGTTATTCCGTGTTTCTCTGCGTCTCTCTGCTCCTCGCTCCATGTCCTCCTTTTGTATTAGCTTTTCCAGTTTAGGTTTATGTTCAGTTCTGCCCACACCTTGGTTTTGTGCACTGTAAATAAAACCCACTTGCACCTCTGCCATTGTCTGCTATTGGATCCTCCTTTCTCACCCTCCACACGACTGCCGCCCCAGCCGTGACAGTACGACACGACCACAAGATGGATCCAGCAGCTTTGTCTGGGGAGAGCGACCTCGCACGCATCCAACACCCGATGGACTGGGTAACCCACACCACCAACGCAAGGGCGAAAGTGGTGGGGTTAAAAGCCATCGAGGCCTGGGTCCTGGTTGGTGTGTTGCCGGGGTTGTGGGCAGGTGGGTGTATGGGGGCCCGGCCCTGGCGCGGGGTGCCACCGGTGCATCGAGCCACCTGGGGGGCTCTTCAACTGGTGGGGGGGGGGTTGTCACATCTTGCAGGAGCTTTCCTCTCTCAGGAACTCTCTCTGCAAGAGGGGGAGATACAGGAGAGGTGGAGGAAGATCTCAGCCTGGGCGTCTATTGTCTTATGTAGTCTGGAAGATGAGTGGATGATGGGGTGGGCGCAGTTTTCTCTGTGGTGGGGTTGGGTGGACTGCCCCGGGCTCTGTGGGGCCGGGCGGCGCCGCTGCACTGGGCCCCGGTTCGGATGGGCCTGGGCCCCCCTTCCCTGGCGGACCGCGGGGTATGGGGGTGCCTACTGGGGTCAGCGGGGGAGCTGGCCCCAGGGAGGAGTCACTTGCCCCTCCCTTCCTTCCCTCCCCATCTCCAGCTGCCTCCCTCTTCCCGCTCCACCACAACCACCCACACATGCAGGGCCTTGGAGTAGGGGTGTCTCACCAGGGTGCAGAGGAGGTAACCCCCCCCCCCCCTCTGTCCCCTTCTGGCTGCCTCTGCCTCAATTTTATCCCACAACTTAGACATTCACATTACTCACACTCTCATTACACATACATATAGGATCTTGGGGGTGGGCACGTTACACGGAATACCAATTACCATCAGGGTGTACACCTCACCCCTGGCGTTGTTGCCCACCTCTCAATTTTAAATACACGTAGACATTGAGGGCTAGCAGGAGGGACTAGGCGCTTACCTGCTGCTCTCTGGCAGGTAGCTCCATGCCCTCCTGGGTTTTAAAGGCACCTTAGAACACACATACATCAACACTACAATGAGCGGGTGGAGGGAGGTTAGGAGTCTTCTCTCACCCTCGTTCTCTGCGGCCTGCTAGAGCAGGGGGGCTAGGAGGAGGAGTTGGCCGTCCGACTGGGGTCCGGAATGTGGGGCCTCCCTGCTGCTGCGGAGTCGGGGCGGTCTGCTTCTCCCCACTGCAGGGAAAAGGGTAACACAACCTGGGTCTGGGTGCAGTTCCCCCCTCCAGGGGCAAGGGTACCTAGACCCAGTTCGTAGAGTACGCTTAGGGAGTGTGATTGTGTGTACAGCGTCTCTTTATGTCTGTCTCCACGTTGGTTGAGTGTGGAGTAAGTGCATATGAGAGCATGAGGGTGGGAATGGATGTTTGTATCTGTGTGTGCCTGTATGTCTGTGTATACAGTGGGGCAAAAAAGTATTTAGTCAGCCACCGATTGTGCAAGTTCCCCCACTTAAAATGATGACAGAGGTCAGTAATTTGCACCAGAGGTACACTTCAACTGTGAGAGATAGAATGTGAAAAAAAAATCCATGAATTCACATGGTAGGATTTGTAAAGAATTTATTCGTAAATCAGGGTGGAAAATAAGTATTTGGTCACCTCAAACAAGGAAAATCCCTGGCTCTCACAGACCTGTAACGTCTTCTGTAAGAAGCTTTTCTGTCCCCCACTCGTTACCTGTATGAATGGCACCTGTTTGACCTCATCATCTGTATAAAAGACACCTGTCCACAGCCTCAACCAGTCAGACTCCAAACTCCGCCATGGCCAAGACCAAAGAGCTTTCGAAGGACACCAGGAAAAGAATTGTAGACCTGCACCAGACTGGGAAGAGTGAATCTACAATAGGCAAGCAGCTTGGTGTGAAAAAATCAACTGTGGGAGCAATCATCAGAAAATGGAAGACATACAAGACCACTGATAATCTCCCTCGATCTGGGGCTCCACGCAAGATCTCATCCCGTGGGGTCAAAATGATCATGAGAACGGTGAGCAAAGATCCCAGAACCACACGGGGGGACCTGGTGAATGACCTGCAGAGAGCTGGGACCAAAGTAACAAAGGTCACCATCAGTAACACACTACAACGGCAGGGAATCAAATCCCGCAGTGCCAGACGTGTTCCGCTGCTGAAGCCAGTGCATGTCCAGGCCCGTCTGAAGTTTGCCAGAGAGCACATGGATGATACAGCAGAGGATTGGGAGAATGTCATGTGGTCAGATGAAACCAAAGTAGAACTTTTTGGTATAAACTCAACTCGTCGTGTTTGGAGGAAGAAGAATACTGAGTTGCATCCCAAGAACACCATACCTACTGTGAAGCATGGGGGTGGAAACATCATGCTATGGGGCTGTTTTTCTGCCAAGGGGACAGGACGACTGATCCGTGTTAAGGACAGAATGAATGGGGCCAAGTATCGTGAGATTTTGAGCCAAAACCTCCTTCCATCAGTGAGAACTTTGAAGATGAAACGAGGCTGGGTCTTCCAACATGACATTGATCCAAAACACACCGCCCGGGCAACAAAGGAGTGGCTCCGTAAGAAGCATTTGAAAGTCCTGGAGTGGCCTAGCCAGTCTCCAGACCTCAACCCCATAGAAAATCTGTGGCGGGAGTTGAAAGTCCGTGTTGCTCGGCGACAGCCCCAAAACATCACTGCTCTTGAGAAGATCTGCATGGAGGAATGGGCCAAAATACCAGCTACTGTGTGTGCAAACCTGGTAAAGACCTATAGTAAACGTTTGACCTCTGTTATTGCCAACAAAGGTTATGTTACAAAGTATTGAGTTGTATTTTTGTTATTGACCAAATACTTATTTTCCACCCTGATTTACGAATAAATTCTTTACAAATCCTACCATGTGAATTCATGGATTTTTTTTTCACATTCTGTCTCTCACAGTTGAAGTGTACCTCTGGTGCAAATTACTGACCTCTGTCATCATTTTAAGTGGGGGAACTTGCACAATCGGTGGCTGACTAAATACTTTTTTGCCCCACTGTATATGTCAGGTTGGGTATCAGACGCCATCTCTCTGAGGACATCTCAGGCCCTCCAAGGTTTAGAGGCCTATCTCCCCCCACCACTTCCCCTGCCGGGGGCGGACTCCCTCAGGCATCGGTGCGTTGGTGGTTCTTTGTGTCCGGGGGTGGGCGTCCAGGTACACACCGGCTCACTCCTTGGCGGCTGCTTATCGGGGCCTGGAGCCTGGGGCTCGCTCGGGCCACTTCGGAGGTGGGGTGCCCCCGGCCTCTCGGCCTGGGGCTCGGTCACTCAGGCACAGCTGGCTGCCGGCGGGGCTCACGGGCACGTCACTGCAACCCCCCCTGGCTTCTGCTCCGTGGCTGCTGAGTGACCCCTCATCTGGGACTCTCCTCGGCTCTTTCTGGGACAGTGGCACGGCTGCCCCTCTGTTGGTCTTCCTTGGTCTCTTGTGTTCTGCGGGCCTCTGGATGTCTGGTGTTTTGATTTCCTCCATATCTGCTTCATGCCCTGGAGGACGGGGCAGTGGCCCCCCACACCCTCTAGCAGATCATTACATGAAGGAACCTTTTAAGAAAACAAGCGCGTCCATGCTCACAGGTGTACACACGGGTGATCACACACACAAACTACACCCTTTTTGGCTCCTACCTCAAAGCACACTGTGCTGTCGATCTTACGTGCTGCACAATAATGTTTAATATTTAGTATTTACTGTCATATTCCCATATATCATTGTGATGTTGTTTATTCTATTACTCTCGTTTTCTTCTGCTTGTTTTCTTTTTTCTTTCTCAACAGGTGATCCAGGTGATCGATATATGGTTTTTTTTTTTGTTTTTTTGTTTTTTTTTCTGCTTATTCTGTTGGTTTTTGTTTTATGCCCTTCTCCCCCGTCCCTCTTCTCAACTGTTTTTCTTTCCCTCTTTCTTTCTCCCTTTTCTTTCCCCCAGTCAAGTCTGTCCCGTATTCAGCAAGTGAAAATAAAATAAAGAATAAAAGGTGAATCAAATGGACCATTACGGCAAAGCTGGGATGGTCAATTTGGGAAAGAAAATCCGTTGGGCATCTTTCTTCACCTTTAGACAATAATTCTGATGGCAAAAGAGCCAAACGGGACAGGTTAAAAAGAAAAGGGAAAAAAAAAAAAAAAAAAAAAAAAAAAAAGCCATCGAGGCGATCCTGGAAGGAAATCCCTACCTCTGCCAGTTCAAGGGAATTTCGGACTTAATTTGCAACCTGCATAAAGCCCGGGAGGTGGTGCAAGCTCGGGAATCCACAGACTTTGTCCAGCAGCAGCGGACTACGGCCGCCCCGGAACAGTCACGTCAGCTTCTCCTGCCGGACGTTTTGCCCGGCCCGCTGGAGGTTTTGCCCGGCCCGCCGGAGGTTTTGCCCGGCCCGTCGGAGCCGTCTGCAGGGAGGAGGCGACGATCGCGCAGTCGGCGCGTCACCCCACAGCCGGATATTAGGACTATAGAACTGCAGGCTGTGGTGAGTGAGAAGGACCCTTTTTCTGTTTTGGACTGTGGGACAGTTTATTCAGGGGCTTTGTTTTGTGCAGCAGATGACAAGGAGAACTGTTTGTTGCCTGTTCATTCTCCTGCTCAGCTGTCTTTACCTCGTTTAGCTGCACAGCCGCAAGCCCGTTTAGCTGCACAGCCGCATTCAGCTCGGCCTCCGGTATCCCCACTAGCCCAGTCATCTATGCCAGCTCCGTCTTCACTGACTCCCTCTGTACGGGAGGCTTCGTCTGTGCCTCCCGTTTTGGACTCTTTTTCTAGTACGTATTTTTTGCAGAGACAAACACGTTAAAAAGGCAATCGTTCCTCAACAGCTGGCTAGTTTAGAGACTGTTACTTGCTCCAGGGCCTCACCAGAGGTTAAATTACAGCCCTCAGCTGACTCTGGACCCCTGGAGGCTAAGAACCCAGCTGAGGACTGCACCCGGCTGTCGCTGCCTGAGCAGGGTCGGTGCTCCACGCAGCTGCAGTCTGTTCTGCGCCCGCCAGAGGTCCCCGCACCTGCTGGTTCTGTTCTGTCCCTGCCAGAGGTCCCCGCACCTGCTGGTTTTCTTCTGCGCCCGCCAGAGGTCCCCGCACCTGCTGGTTTTGTTCTGGCCCTGCCAGAGGTCCCCGCACCTGCTGGTTCTGTTCTGTCCCTGCCAGAGGTCCCCGCACCTGCTGGTTCTGTTCTGTCCCTGCCAGAGGTCCCCGCACCTGCTGGTTTTGTTCTGTGCCCGCCAGAGGTCCCCGCACCTGCTGGTTCTGTTCTGTCCCTGCCAGAGGTCCCCGCCCCTGCTGGTTCTGTTCTGTGCCCGCCAGAGGTCCCCGCACCTGCTGGTTCTGTTCTGCGCCCGCCAGAGGTCCCCGCACCTGCTGGTTTTGTTCTGCGCCCGCCAGAGGTCCCCGCACCTGCTGGTTTTGTTCTGTCCCTGCCAGAGGTCCCCGCACCTGCTGGTTCTGTTCTGTCCCTGCCAGAGGTCCCCACACCTGCTGGTTTTGTTCTGTGCCTGCCAGAGGCCCGTGCGCCCGCTGGTTCTGTTCTGTCCCTGCCAGAGGCCCGTGCGCCCGCTGGTTCTGTTCTGTGCCTGCCAGAGGCCCGTGCGCCCGCTGGTTCTGTTCTGTCCCTGCCAGAGGTCCCCGCGCCTGCTGGTTCTGTTCTGTGCCTGCCAGAGGCCCGTGCGCCCGCTGGTTCTGTTCTGTCCCTGCCAGAGGCCCGTGCGCCCGCTGGTTCTGTTCTGTGCCTGCCAGAGGTCCCCGTGCCTGCTGGTTCTGTTCTGTGCCTGCCAGAGGCCCGTGCGCCCGCTGGTTCTGTTCTGTCCCTGCCAGAGGCCCGTGCGCCTGCTGGTTTTGTTCTGTCCCTGCCAGAGGTCCCCGCGCCTGCTGGTTCTGTTCTGCACCCGCCAGAGGTCCCCGCACCTGCTGGTTCTTTTCTGCGCCCGCCAGAAGTCCCCGCACCTGCTGGTTTTGTTCTGCGCCCGCCAGAGGTCCCCGCACCTGCTGGTTCTGTTCTGTCCCTGCCAGAGGCCCGTGCGCCTGCTGGTTCTGTTCTGTGCCTGCCAGGGGCCCCTGTGCCCGCTGGTCCTGAGACTGTTCTCTTTTTTTTTTTCTTTTTTTTTCTTTTTTTTTTTTTTTTCTGCCTGTCCCATTTGGTTCTTTAGCTGTCAGAATTGTTGTCTGAAGACCAACAAGGATACCCAATGGATTTATTTTGCCAAATGGATCATCATGGCATTGCCGTATTGGTCCATTTGATCGACCTTTGTTTTTATTATTTATTTTATTTTATTTTCAGTTGTTACAGACGGGACAGACATGAGTGAGGGATAGGAAAGGGAGAAAGAAAGAGGAAGGAAAAGAAAAACAGAAGGGGAGAGGGACAGTGAGAAAGGCGGGGAAAAAAAAATATCTCCGGGATCACCTGTTGAGAGAAAAAGAATAGAAAACAAGCAAAAAAAAAACAAAACAAAGCAACATACTATACACAACACCATCGCATTAATCTAGCTAAGTGTAAACAGCAGTAAATACTAAATATTGAATGTTGTTGTGCAGCACGCAGGACAGACAGCGCACAATGTGCTTTGAAGTAGCAGCCAAGAAAGGTGTGATTTAAGTCTACGAACAGTGAACACCTGTGTGCACACCTGTGTGGATCGGCGCGCTTGTATTCAAATGGTTTCCCCATGTAATGGTCTGCAAGAGGATGTAGAGAGCCATAGCCCTGTCCCCCAGGGCATGAAGCAGGCATGGGGGAGATCCAGGCCCCAGACATCCAGAGGCCCCAGAGTGCAAGAGCCCAAGGAGGACCACCGGAGGGGCATCCGTGCCACCTTCATGGGAAGGGCTGAGGATCCCCAGACGAGGGGTCACCCAGTAGCCACCGGGCAGAAACTAGAGGGGGCTGCACCGGCGTGCCCGCCGGCTCCGCCGGCAACCAGCTGTGCCAGAGTGAACCGAGCCGCAGGCACAGAGGCCGGAGGCCCGAGGGCCCTCCGCGCCCCGGAAGAGGCCTGACCGAGCAGCAGGCGCCAGGCCCCGCCAAGTAGCCACCGGGAGTGAGCTGGCACATGACCTGAGCGCCCAGCCCCGGACACCAAGAACCAACAATGCACCGACCCCTGAGGGCATCAGTCACCGGCAGGGAGTGTGGTGAGGGGAGATAGGCCTCCACACTTGGAGGGCCTGGGAGTTCCCAGAGAGGTGGAGTCTAAGACCCGACCTGACATATAGACACAGACAAACAGGCACACACAGACACAGACATGCATTCCCACCCTCATGCACACATATACAAACACTCAGCACTCACCCAACGTAGGAATAAACGTAAATGGACATGTACACACAATCACACTCCCCAAACATACTCTATACCCCAGGTCCAGGTATCCTCGCCCCCAGAGGGGGAAACGGCACCCAGACCCAAGAGATGTTACCCTTCCCTCCGGGGTGGAGGCAAGCAGACCGCCCCAGGCTCCGCAGCAGCAGGGAGGCCAATCGGACAGCCAGCATTTCTTCCCAGCCCCCCTGCCCCGATGGCTAGCAGAGAACGGGGGTGTGTTAAGACCCCATACCCTCCTCCTCCCGCTCAAGTGTAGTGTTGCTGCGTGTTGCTCTAAAGTGTATTTAAAACAAGGGAGAGCATGGTGCTGCTGCCAGAGAGCAGCAGGTGTTAGCACGGCCCCTCCCGAGAACCCTCAATGTCTACATGGATTTAAAATTGAGAGGTGGGCACCAGCGCCAGAGGAAGGTTTGAATACACAGACCGTGTACTGGACGCCGTTAGCGTGCCCACCCTCAAGGCCCTATATATATATATATATGTGTGTGTGTTATGAGAGTGTAAGTAATGTGGATGTCTAAGTTGTGAGATAAAATTGAGGCATAGGTGGCCAGAAGAGGACAGAGGGGGGGGGGGGAATGTCTCCCCTGCACCCTGGTGACACACCCGCACCCCAAAGCCCTACCTGTGTGGGTGGGTGTGGTGGAGCGGGAAGAGGGAGGCAGCCGGGGATGGGGAGGAAAAGAAGGGAGGGCAGGGTGTCCCTCCCTAGGGCCAGCTCCCCCGCTGACCCCAATAGGCACCCCCGTCCTCTGGTATCCACCAAGGCAAGGGAGCCCAGGCCCATCCAGACCGGGGCCTACGGCAGCAGCACCGCCAAGCCCCACAGGACCCGGGGCAGCCCACCCTACACCACCGCAGAGGAAACTGTACCCACCCCAACATTCAATCATCTCCCAGACTACACAAGACACAGACACCCAGGTTAAGTTTATTCTCCACCTCTCCTATGTCCTGAGACTGTTCTCGCTGGAGGGCCTGAGGAGCCCGTCCAGCCACCAGCTGTTCCACCAGCAGCGGCATCCACGCCAGCAGCCGCATCCACAGTTTCGTCCACGCCGCCGCCTGCTGCAGCGCCTCCGTCTCTGGCTTCCACGCCGCCGCCAGCTGCAGCCTCGGAGTCTTCGTCCTCGCCAGCTGCAGCCTCGGAGTCTTCGTCCTCGCCAGCTGCAGCCTCCGTGTCTTCACCCACGCCGTCGCCTGGTCCAGCTGCAGCTTCACCCACGCCGTCGCCTGGTCCAGCTTCAGCTTCACCCACGCCGTCGCCTGGTCCAGCTTCAGCTTCACCCACGCCGTTGCCTGGTCCAGCCTCACCATCATCAACTTCAGCGTCGCCTGGTCCAGCCTCCGCCTCAGCTTCAGCCTCGCCTGGTCCAGCCTCCGCTTCTACTTCTGCCTCGTCTGGTCCAGCCTCTGCCTCGCCTGATGCTGCGGGAGCCACGCAGCCTTCAGGTCCCCAACAACGGCCTCAACATCGTCGGCCATCTGCCAGGCCGCTTGTTGGGCATCTTCACCACTGTGGACGACCTCCGGAACACCGCCACTGCCTTCCGCACGGTCGGCCCCCGGACTTGCATTCCCGCTGCCGTCCGCACGGTCGGCCCCCGGACTTGCATTCCCGTTGCCGTCCACACAGTCGGCCCCCAGAACTGCTTTCTCGCCGCCGCCGTCCGCACGGTCAGCCCCCAGAACTGCTTCCTCGCCGCCGCCACCGGCGTTCGCACGGTTGGCGTTCGCATGGTTGGCCCCCAGAACTGCCTTCTTGCCGGCGCCGTTGCCTTCCTCATGGCCGGCCCCCTGAAATGTCTTGCCCTGGCCTTCGGTGCTATCGGCCCCTAGGCCGATCACCTGAACTCTGTTTCAGACTCTGTTCCTCTGTGCGCGTTTTGGACATTTGGTTTGCCTTCCTGGGGGGCTCTTGTTTTGCTCTGTTCCGGGCCCTCCTTCCTGGGCCCCCCACCGCCCGCCCGGGTCTGGTGTGTTTTGGGGCTGTCGGGTGCCAGCCCTTGAGAGGGGGGGGGGGGGGGGGGGGGGGGGGGGTACTGTCATGGTCCTGGGTCGGTGACCCAGCGCTTTAAGTTGATTATTATCATTTTTCTAGTTTATTCTGATTTTGTATTTGTTCTTAGGGTTTGAGTTGTGTGTTTCTATCATCCCTACCTGTGTCTCTCCTCTGCGTTCTGATCATGTCCCCAGTTGGTTGTGTAAAACAGTCTGTGTATTTCCTGTTTTACTTTGTAGGTTTGTGTCTCGTTATGTCCATTAGTTCCAGCTGTGTCCCCGCCTGTCTGCCATTTCCTAATTACCTGGTGTGTGTATTTATAGTGCGTGTCTGCCTGTGCTCCTCGTCGCGTCGTCTGTGTTCATTCCCTGTGTTTCTCTGTGTATCTGCCGTGTATTTAATGTTATTCCGTGTTTCTCTGCGTCTCTCTGCTCCTCGCTCCATGTCCTCCTTTTGTATTAGCTTTTCCAGTTTAGGTTTATGTTCAGTTCTGCCCACACCTTGGTTTTGTGCACTGTAAATAAAACCCACTTGCACCTCCGCCATTGTCTGCTATTGGATCCTCCTTTCTCACCCTCCACACGACTGCCGCCCCAGCCGTGACAGAAACAAACATTTATTTTTAGGTCCATTCTGCTGCTGATACATACTTTAGGTTTCTGAATATTAAACTTGTTGCTGCCTTTCATAGTGTTTAACTTGAAGGCCCTGAGTACTTTCTCCCACACTGAAAACACTGGAATGATAAAAATTATTTGAACATTACCTAATAAGATTGATTCAGGACAGACAATTAGTTATTCTAAACTTTTCTAGCACTTTTCACAAACAGGGAACAGTCTGTCTATTCTCTCCATCTATCAGCTGCTGCTGGCTCTTCCTCCTCCTCTTCCTCACACACTGCTGAGTTTGTCCTGGTGGATCATCAGGGGTGCAGAGCCTCACAGATGATGTGCAGCAGTGGGTCCCTCAGTCTGTCCTCACTCTGGACACTTGCAGTTGTCACACATGGAAATCAAATGTGTGATAAGCTGCAGGATTCAAACACAAGTGTAACTTATAAATACATGTTCATACTTTTATTCCACAATCAGAGAGAAAGAAAAAGAGAGAGAGTGCAGGACAGACAGACAGGTGACAGTCTCAGGTGTATACACTGCTACAAAACAGCACAAGAGGAGGAGGATTTAGTGTTTGTGTTATTATGAAACAAGAAGAGTTCCCAGATGGTACAGTGGACACATGTGTGACTCCTGTGATTAAAGCATCTTTCTTTCAGCTTAACGAGTGAACCGTCAGCTCATTCAAACACACAAAAGTCTGTTTGGCTCGACACCACCGAACAGAGGCAGCAATATAACATAGCTAACATTAACAGTGCAGTGAATCCTGCTTGTGCCGTAATCGGCCTTAAAATGCAGCCTTTAAGGCTGCAGACCCTGAATTGGGATACAGCCTATGTTGCATCAGTTTCGCCTTGGTCGGTGCAGCTGTGTTTCTCTTGTGAATCCTTCCTTGGCTTCAAGGTGTTTTTGTGTTTCGGGTTTTGCATTTCTTTATTTAGTTTTTCCCAGTTTAGTTATTTCAAGGTTTGGGTTTTGTTATTTTGGTTTTTCCCTGTTTTCTATAAATCAGCCTTAATAAACAGCACGCCCTCAGTTAAGCACAGTTTTTGCCTCCTGTGATCCTCACAAAAATACACACCATCTGCCTTCACCATGCGATTGTGATACCTACCTTGCAGCTTACAGGATTTAAACGATCTGTTGCTAACATCTTGTTGCCCGATATCACAGCATACCTTCAGCTGTCTAGAGAAGTCCATGCCTTGATGACTCAGAGCTGTTTTGGAAGCAAAAGGACAGGCAATACAATATTAGGCAAGTGGTCATAATTTTATGCCTGATTGGTTTGTTATATGGTTTGCATTTTATTTTTCTGTTTATTTACATCCTAAACTTTGGATTCTCTGAGTAGAGAAATGTCTGCCACATCGTCCAGCAAACCTTGACTGCAAATCTGTAGAAAACTGCTTACAGTTCCTAAATGCAGACAGGGTGAGGAAACAGTCTTCTTGTGGTTTTGTTTCCATGGGATGTTCACCGTCTGTCTCTGACATTCCTAATTATATTGTCCTTCAATTTGGAGATGATGTTAGTGCTCACTCTAAATACTCCTACATCAAGCTGGTTTGAAGAACACAAGCTTGAAATCGTCCTGTGGCACAGGCCCAGATCAGTCAAATGTGGCATGTTTGGAGCTGAGACCAACTAACCATTGCAGCAGAGTCCATGCTTACAGATACTGCTAATCATGCACCAATCAGTTACCTGATTAGCCTTGGCTACCTAATACAAAGCACCAGTGGCAGAATGAGCTTTTCAGCACTGGCAGAAAAGATCTGACAAGTGGACACAAATACTCAACTCTGCTGTTCAAATGCATTTTCTTTATAAACATGTTGCCATTTAATGGGTGTGGTGGGGCGTGATCTGCGGTGATCCATCTGACTACACTTCTTCTTCTTCTGGTCTTACAGCCCCAAGCAACTGCTTTCACCAGTAGTTAGTGTTTTGCCCATTCTGACAATTTCTTTCTTGTTCTCCACAGAACCATCCAATGTGTACTCTCAGGGGCAGGAGAACAAGATGAGAACAGCACCATTGAGGCTGGAGACAAAGCAATACTGGAAGAGCATATGGGAGAAGGACACAACTCATAATGGCACTGCTCAGTGGCTAGTGAGCATTGCCGCAGACCACAGCAACCTCCATAAAACATCACAGTGGCAGACATCCAAAAAAGGTTCTCCAGTATGAAGAGTTGGGGAGCACCAGGCCCCCAGCATGATCCACACCAGCCGAAAAAGCTGACTGCACTCCATGAGCGTCTAGCAGTACAAATGTGTTCAGTGAATACCTCAGGAATGAATAGCACGCAGGTGAAATATATAGAATCAAAAGGGATATACAAAAACAGAGATGATTTTTAAATAGAAAGGTAGACATTAGAGAAAAAGTTGCAAAGTGCTTGGAAGTAGTGCAAAGAAAAAGACTTGGTCTGACTAGAGTCCGTGTGTGTGTGTGTGTGAGTAGCTTGAGTTTGTGCCTCGTTCACCATCAGGTTATTTTCTGAGCACCAACAGGACAATCAGAGATGATCCCAGACACGGTGGTGTTATCGGTATACTTGACAATGACGTTGGTTGGTTGGGTGGGTTGGTGTACGCTCCAATAAGAGGCTCCGAATGCAGCCCTGTGAGGATCTGTGCTTAGTGACAATTGCACAAGGGCATGCTTCAAAATGGTGCTCTATGAGGTTGGTGTGACCAGGCAGGCCAGAGAACACGTCTACAAATTGCTTTTGCAGTGCAGCAACATCCACTCTGTGGGTCTGTGTGAGATGGAGGGAGGCAGAAGTGGTGGAACTTGCCAGCTCTGGCCCTAATCTCCTTCTTTCACCAGGCTCACTAGAGAAGCACACTTTGAGGAGGTTAAGGTGATATACCTGTGTGGCTCCTCCTTTGTCTGACTGCACAACCTTGTAGTAATGCCCCCTACTCCCTGTGTGACCACAAAGGGTCCTTGCCACTTGGCAAGTAATTTTTAGCTAGAAAAAGGGAGCAATACTAGTACTTTATGTCCCTGTTAAAATGAGTCTGAGTCTAGCCCCACTGTATTACGGGCACTGATGCCGTTCCTTAGCCTGAAGAACATTCTGCCATGACAACCTACCCAAGCTTTGCTTTCAGGTCCAGAACACACTGAAATCCATTCTCAGCTGTCCTTGGGCCTTCCTCCCAGTCTTCTTAATTAGGTGCAACTCCCCTTGCAGCTTTCTGCCGAACAGTAACTCAAACGGAGACAATCCCATGGAGGCCTGGGGCACCTCCCACAGTGTGAACAACAGATGTTGCTCAGCGGCACTGCTTGGGAATATTGCATTGCATAAACCACCAGAAATAACAAAAAAATTATTTCTCTTTGCACTGTGGTGAAATGGCCCAATGATTTCCATGCAAATGTTCTCCAATAAAACCTCAGTGGAAGGTAGTGGGCACTTTAGGAATGGCCTGCTGGTTCACCAGCTGACATTCAGGCCAGGACGCTCACCACCGGCACACGTTCCCCCAGATCCCCCGACTCAGGCCATTATTCGCTCCAGAGTTTTGTCATATCTCATATACACTGCCATGGTATATTAGTGAGGCACATGGAAAAACATTTCCTTTTGCAATATCTTATTTAAATTTTTCAAATCAGAAAACCCCATCAACAAACAAATACAGCCCAGGTGCTCAGACAAGAAGACGAGAAATAGCACAGTAATGATAAGAACTACCAGTATCCAGAGTAAATCAAATATCATGAATATGTAACAAACAGAAACCGCAGCACCATGGTACATGTTCGTATAATGGGAGCTTTCCCAAGGTAATTAAAAAATGGAGTCCACGATTTTGAGAAAACATTTGCTGCAGAAGTTTGTAGGTGTCAAATATTTTCCATGTGTATGACTGATAGCATGTCATTAAGCCAGACATTGAAGGAGGAAGAAACAGCAGACTTCTATTCCTTTAGGATAAGTCTTTTTGCAACCATCATTTTAAGAGCGACTGGCACCCGCGTAGTTGCAGCAATAGTTCTGAAATGTATGTGTAACCCGTTCATGTGTTACGCCCGTCTTTGCGTTGTGTTCTGGCGTGAAAGTAAGAGGCAGGAGACAGTACTGGGTCTTTGGCTCTTTACTGCACATCTGCAACACAGAAATAAGTGTCTGTTCTGTGTGTGTCACGCGACTGCCAGTACACCTCTCCTCCGGCCATGCTGAAAGGAGCTGTGTCTGCAGCTTCATTAACACTACAATAATATAATAAATCAAATACAACAAATTGTTTTAAAACATTAACTTAAGCTCTCAAAAACAAAAAGCACAAAATAAATAATATGACACTGAAAAATCATTAAAAACAACTTATAAGAACAATAAACAAAATAATTCAAAAACAAATAAACAGTCAGATAAATACAACCAGAGTTTTATTTACACAATTACCAGGTGCAGAATATATACAGTGGGGGAATTTGGGGGTTCCTAGGGTCCAGGGGGGAAAATCCGGGAAGGGGAAGCTTTCTTCTCACACGTGCTCTCTTCTGCACACACGTCCACACAGTGGGTAGGTTACGGGTGCGGGAAAACTAGTCACAAGAAAGATCGGTTAAGCTGAATCACAGATTTACACACAAAAACTTTACTGAGGATAGAGATTTTGCAGATTTTATGTGACCGGTGTGCAAAAGGCTTATTTCTCTAGTAGACAGCTCAGGACTATGAGATTACTACACCAGTGTTACTTCAGCAGTCAGAAACTACAAATAAAAATTTGAATCCCACCAGGAAATTAGACAGATGAAATATAAACAGGTGAATAATGCTGTAATTTAAACATGGATGATGTCACTTTTTAAACAGCTATGTTGTTTGTTCATTATTAAGTTTCAAGAATGGGAACATGAGACTTTTGAAAAATTTAAGAATATTTCAGTGCAGTTCTCTAAAACGATCCTGTTGTTGGACACTAACAGTCATGCCATTCCCAAGTAACTGGTGCTTAATGTGCTTGTTATGGTAGGCTAGATTGCTGGCAGGAGTTCCCTGTCTGTGAAACAGAAAAACATCACACAATGAAACATTTTTCAGCGTTTTTCAAAACAAGTTTTACTGCTTCCATTTGTACTTGAGTAAATGTAAATGTGACTGTCATGGGCAGGTACACCCTAGACTGGTTCCCAGTCTGTTGCAGGGCTAACACAACCATTCCCACTAGATTGAGCCAATGTTACATTTCAGTGCTGATTAACTCTGGTTAATGTAAGTTAGCCAGGCCCATGATTGCACTGAGCATTTCTCCTTCTCTCACCTCATGTGTATAACACCATGTATTTATACACCACTTTCCATTAAATTAATAGTTAATAATCTCTGGCTCTCTTCCACAAAGGGTCTTTTGTCCTGTCTCCCTCCCCTCAGCCACCACTGGTCATGGCCCATGGCCGCCCCTTCCTGGTCCTGGTTTTTCCTTTCCTCTGTCACCAACAGTGTTGGTCAAGTTACTTAAAAAAAGTAATCAGTAATTAATTACTGATTACTTCCCCAAAAAAGTAATCCCATTACTTTACTGATTACTTATTTTCAAAAGTAATTAATTACTTAGTTACTTAGTTACTTTTTAAAAACATGATTTACAACCTGAATAGGTGATAAAGCGATAGATCTTTCAGCCCAATTCTACTTTTTCTACATAATCCATCATACAAAATGTAATCAAATGGAAAAGTCTCTTTTTAAAACTTGTTTTGTTAGTTTTAATCTTTTAACTTTATGCATGAAGCAAAATTTTAATTATATGCACCATTCTCTGACTTGAAGAAATTAGTTTAACATTTAAATATATATATATATATATATTTTTTTTTTTTTAAATTTATTTATTTTTTTGTGTTTACACTCACTCTTTCAGATGCAAGTAAAACACAGCAGAAAATAAATAAAGTCAAAGACTAGCGGTCCTTTTGCTCTATTTTCACCTGTAAAGCAGGAGTAGAGTAGGCGGAGGTTTATCCTGGTGCAGGTGTGCCGCAGCGGTCAGTGGAAGGATACCGCAGTTTCTCTGTGAGTTTCTCATTACGTCGTAGCTACTCGGTGCTTGCTTGGAAGTTTAGGGGGTTTTTTCGCTGTAAAAATTAGTTTTCTTCCCACGCACAGCGGACACTAATGTTTTTGTCACTTTTTACGGAATCAAACTCAAAGTAAGGTCAGTACTTCCACGCTTTAAACGCTGCACGCTCATACTCTCTCCCGCACTCGATATATTATCCATTGTTGATCTGCACACAGCTGTTGTCACGAACATCACACTCGCTTACGTCACTGTCATGAGACATTATCGCAAGAAAATCACGGTTTTAGTAACGCAGTAACGCAGCGTTCCTACGGGAAAGTAACGGTAATCTAATTACCGTTTTTGCAATAGTAATGCCTTACTTTACTCGTTACTTGAAAAAAGTAATCGGATTACAGTAACGCGTTACAAGTAACGCGTTACTGTACTCCGAGTTACAAGTAACGCGTTACTGCCCATCTCTGGTCACCAAAGTGCTTTCTCATAGGGGGTCGTCTAATTGTTCTGCTTTCTCTGTGTTATTGTAGTCTTTGGTGCTATATAAATAAAACCTGATTGAATTGAACTGAACATTAACCAGCAGTATGTTGTACAATCATTCTGAACTCAGATAGATAGAAGCACTATTCTTCTTTTAGTGCTTCTAAATAAGGATTCGCTGTGCTCGTCATAATGAGAGCGTAATAAAAAAATGTTTCACATTGCACATAATGTAAGACATTTTATTACAATGGCTTTAGTCTGAGCACTTTAAAAGCAGCATTCTCTCCTGACCTCTTGTGGCTGAGTTGGAAAAATATGCTCTAAATGACACTTCCAAGCATTCACTTATTGATAAGTCTCTATTTGGAGATAAAGGTGATGAGTTGGAGCTCATGTCCAGTGGCCCTAAAGATCTCTGGTGATATACTTGCAACATGTGAATTCATTATCAGTACAATGCACTGATGTAACAGTTTACGTTTCTGATTTAAAGAGCCACACACTCAAACTCACGTGTGTGTGTGTGTGTGTATTTAAAAATCGTGAGCATGTGGAGGTGGATATTCGGTGGTGGGGTGGAAGGGGGCGTTGGGGGAAGGGTCTGACCTTGCCTTCTTTCTGCTCCTCTGTTTGCCTTCAGAGGTTTCGTGTTGGAGCCGAGTTCTGCCTGTATTTTTTTTCACTGCTCTCCTTCCGGATAAATATCTTTTACAAGTTTCAGGGACATTCACTTTAGCTTCTGACTCAGACACGATTACAACCTGCGTTACCAAGGCAACTTGAAGGCCAGTACTGCTAATGTAGAACTGCATGGATGGAGAAAGAGAGATGCTTGTCTATTTGTGTCTTTTGTCTGGAGTTTCCTCTGGAGTGAATTGATTAACTGGAGGTGATAAAGGCTTGTGAACACTGCCCTGAAAAGACAGCTGAGATGAGACACTTTCTGTCCAGCTACAGAGTCTGAATATGTCTGAATTTTTTTATTTTGTTTTTAACCAGTGGATACATGAAAAATGACACAAAATATCATTACAAATTACATTTCAAAATGTAATTTAAAAAAACTCCAATCCAGAAGAAAACTAATGTTGTCTTTTGCAAAATGAGTGAGCTAGGCTGTCTATATGGAGGAAACTGGTTCAGAAAAATACAACACACCATAATTTGTTTATGGCAGAGAGGCTGCAAATGTTCCATATATACAGTGTTTAAAATTCCTGTTGAAATCAAAAGAACAAAACCATTTCTGACGTGTTATGGAAAAGTTTTGATAGGTGAAGGAACAAATGCTCCTCAGTTGGGTTTGAGTGAAGCCCATTTTTGGCTTTAAATAAGCCCATTATCACAGTTTGCAGACCCTCGTCTCTATGGTTGCAATAAAAGAAAACATGGTTAAGGCTATAGGTTGCCCATAGTTACATTCACATGGATGTAATCTCTCAATTAAAACGACAACAAAAATGTAAAGTTTTGCTGGATATTGGCAGTTATCTCGGTCCTCATTATCAGTGAAAAGCTGGATCTGTATCTGTATAAACAAAATATAAAAGACAGATAAAGCCCCCATGATGCTTTCTTGACTCAGCATTTTAAAGCCCCAAAGTTAGCATTTTCTGTTACTCCACATCACCCAAGATGCATTGTTGCATCTAGCTGTCCCATCTGTCCTAGTTTTGTCATCAGCCATCAGCCTCTCCTGTGAGGAGAAACAACTTAAACATAAAAAAAAAAATAACAAACAAAGAACAAAAAGTATCCACATCTGCACCAAAGAGTAAAACAGTGAAATGTGGATTATTAAACACTAGGTCTCTCTCTCTTCCAAGTCTCTGTTAGTACATGAATTAATAATTGTTCAACAAATCGATTTACTTTGCCTTACTCTTGCCTCAACACCAGCCTATCAATCAACCAAAGACCCAGACAGATTTTTAATTCATTTGAAAGCCTGATGCTCAGTTTTCTCTGATTCCTCAGACTTTTTATCTGATTTAGTGCTCAGCTCAGATAAAATAATTATTGTGGGTGATTTTAACATCCATGTTGATGCTAAGAATGACAGCCTCAACACAGCATTTAATCTATTATTAGACTCAGTTGGCTTCTGTCAAAATGTAAAAGAACCCACCCACCACTTTAATCACACTCTAGATCTTGTTTTATCATATGGCATAGAAACTGAACATTTAACAGTGTTTCCTGAAAACCCTCTCCTGTCTGATCATTTCCTGATAACATTTACAATAATTGATTACACAGCAGTGGGGAGTAGACTTTATCAAAGTAGATGTCTTTCTGAAAGCGCTGTAACTAAGTTTAAGAATATAATCCACCCACTGTTATCATCTTCAATGCCCTGTACCAACACAGAGCAGAGCAGCTATCTGAACGCTACCCCAACAGAGGTCGATTATCTTGTTAATAATTTCACCTCCTCACTACGTACAACTCTGGATACTGTAGCTCCAGTGAAAACTAAGGTCTCAAATCAGAAGTACCTGACTCCGTGGTATAATTCTCAAACACGTGGCCTAAAGCAGATAACTCGTAAGCTGGAGAGGAAATGGCTAATTATAGGCCAATCTCCAACCTTCCTTTCATATCAAACATCCTTGAAAGAGTATGTCAAACAGCTAATAGATCATCTGCAGAGGAATTATTAGGAGTTGGTGGGCATGTGTGTTGTTGTTCCTGGGTTTTGTTTCCCTTTTCGGCACAGGTAGGCGGTGCTTGATGGCATTCCGGCACACCTGCGGTGCATTGGACATCATCAGTGGGAGCATTTATGGAGCTGTGTGATGGACGTCTGGTGTAGGAGTATTGTTGCTTCCACAAGTGGTAACATGTTTTTGCAAGATGAATCTGTTGATTCCACGCTTCTGAACTGCATGTTTTAAGATCAGTCTCCTGCCTGCTCTCCCTCTGCACTAGCCTGTCTCGCCGCCTGCTCGCCTGCCTGTTTCTTTTGTGTTGGCCTCCTTGGATCTGTGATGGTGAGTTACCTCGCACCGGCCTGTGACCACTGCCCATACCTGTATTTCTGTGTTTCAAGTAAGCTCTCCAACTCTCCCCGTCCACCTAAGTTTAACTCTCGACTTTCGACGTTATCCCCTAACTCTGTTTGTCCCTCGTCCTCGGGTAGCTCCGTTGCGCCATCTATCCTCCCGCATACCTTGGCTCCGTTTCATCCCCTCGGCTCTGTCTCCTCGCACATTTACCCTGTCACTGTATATAGCCCCTTCCCTTGTAAATATTCCCCTATCACTGTAAATAAATCTGCATCACCGCTATCCTGAGCTCTTATGTGTTTCTGCCACTAAATCCACCCGTTTAAATTCCCCTAACAGGAATGACTTATTTGAAGAGTTTCAGTCAGGTTTCAGAGTTCACCACAGCACAGAAACAGCTTTAGTGAAGGTTACAAATGATCTTCTTATGGCCTCTGACAGTGGACTCATCTCTGTGCTTGTCCTGCTAGACCTCAGTGCAGCGTTCGATATTGTTGACCATAATATCCTATTAGAGCGATTAGAGCATGCTGTAGGTATTACAGGTACTGTGCTGCAGTGGTTTGTATCATATCTAGCTAACAGACTTCAGTTGTTCATGTAAATGGAGAGTCCTCTTCACACACTGAGGTCAATTATGGAGTTCCACAGGGTTCAGTGCTAGGACCAATTCTGTTTACATTATCAAAAGGAGCCAGTTGAGGTGGTTCAGGCATCTGACAAGGATGCCTCCTGGGCGCCTCCTCGGTGAGGTGTTCTGGGCATGTCCCACCAGGAGGAGGCCCCGGGGCAGACCCAGGACACACTGGAGGGATTATATCTGTCAGCTGGCCTGGGAAAACCTTGGTGTTCCCCCCGGACAAGCTGGAGGAGGTGGCCATGGCGAGGTAGGTCTGGGCTTCTCTGCTTAGGCTGCTGCCCCTGTGACCCAGCCCCGGATGAGCAGAAGAAGAGGATGGACGGACGGATGGATGGATGGGCTAAAAAGTCAAAAGGATTAAGGGATTAAAAAGTTAAGACGTTTCTTACTACATGAAACACAATGATTTACTAATAAACTGACACATGTGGAGAGCTGACAGCTGAATGTGAGTTGACACATTTTTATATCTGTTGTTCACTGATAGCTATCAAATTTTGTTTGACTAAAAATGTCTAACAGCAGAGTACTTAATTAAATTTCAATTCAGTTTCATTTATCAGCTCACAACAACAGTCATGTTCAACTGTTTCAACACAAATATATAGTATAAGAGAAAGAAACCCAACAATCATATGAGCATGCACTGCAATAGTGGGGAGTAAGAGCTCCCTTTTAACAGGAAGAGACATCTAAAAGACTCAGAGAGGGGTAGCCTCTAGTTGTCTAGCATTAAAAATATAAGTGTACATACTCTGGTTACAGTAGTACAACCCTATTGCCCCCGTGCTTGTTGTTACCTTCCATTATTCAGTTTTTCTTTGTATCACTCTGTATCATGTGACCTTACAGCACTCTCACTCTCAACCATGTGTCTTCATTGCTATGGCAGCAACCAGAACTGTAATAAGTATATGAAGTATTTTTTATTTTATTTGCTTTTATTTCCTGTTTATATTTCAGTAATGTGATGTAGCTCTCAGGTGCTGACAGTGAGTGGAAGCAACAAAGTGAGAGCTGGCTCCCACCCCCATGAAGTCACTGTCACGACTTATGTATAGCACTTAATTTTTCCATGTGGGAGAGCTCAAAAACTCTCACAATACTACTGCTTTATCACAAAACAGTGTTTTTTTTTCTGCCTCTAAACAAATCTATACTACAAAATGTATTATTGTCCAGTCTTTACCTCACAATATGAAGCACCTTGAGGTGACAGATATAAATAAAATTGAAAATGGAAATATAAAAAGAAAACTTTGCCACATGAGTCACTTTTAAACCTGGTAACATCTAAGCCTGTCTTCATTACTGAGATGTGAGATACTAATGTTCTGTGATCTGTGCAGCAGTCGGGGGCGAAGGCCCTCGTGGTCTATGACCAGTTTCTGTGACTGGCTACAGGGACATGGAATGACACTTCTCTGGTGGGAAAGGAACTAATGTGTGACTTTGACAAATACTTGCCAGATGTGGCTAAGTGGCACCTTAAACTCTGGTTCTGAAACCAGTCTCCTGGAGAGGCGCTGTACTGTAGTCCACTGAGGAGTTGCTCTCGCTGAGAAGCAGCTCAAAGTAAATGGTAAATGGCCTGTATTTGTATAGCACTTTTACTAGTCCCCCCTAGGGACCCCAAAGTGCTTTACACACCCAGTCATCCACCCATTCACACACTGGTGGAGGCAAGCTACAGTTGTAGCCACAGCTGCCCTGGGGCTGCGAGGCTGCCATATCACGCCATCGGCCCTTCTGGCCAACACAAGTAGGCGGTAGGTGAAGTGTCTTGCCCAAGGACACAACGACCAAGACTGTCCGAGCCGGGGCTCGAACCGGCAACCTTCCGATTACAAGGCGAACTCCCAACTCTTGAGCCACGATCGCTCCAAAGGAACGTTTACATACAGGTTTGGCTTATCCCCAGTGAGTTATTGCTCTGAGTGAAAAGGCCTAGTCTAATGAGATGAAGTAGCAGAGGTGAGGGCTAGTAGACGGCAGTCATCTCCAGCTACTTCTTGTCAGGACACTGGTCAAAGGAGTGTCGATCTGCAGAGCCAACAACCCCTATAAAAGAAGTCTGCTTCAGCTCTGTGATTAAAAAGTCCTAACACCTGATCCTATGAGCCTTACCCAGTAGTTAATGCTGAGTTCAGATGGATCTGATGTGCGTGACGGGACGTACTGGGCGAGGTGTCTCCCATGCTCACAATGATAAGATAAGCAAACATGAGTCGAATTCTATCAGCCTGTTAACTGCAGTTCCCCTATTGATCACAGCGTTGTAATTTCTGAGTGGATTTCAGAGTTCTGGACAGCAGGCCTCTGGGAAAGGTTATCATATGTTATAATATAAAACACTAGAGTAACCTGTAAGAGCTATATCTATAAAGAATATGTGTGAGGTGTGGTTTGTGGCTCAGCTGCAGGGGAGGGTGGAGCAGTGGGTTTTGGATGATGGGGTCAGGTGTGGTGTCAGACACCACACCTGACCCCATCATCCAATCATGTGTCCCCTGTTGAAGATGTTGCCGGGCATCTCAGAAAACGTTAGAGCACTTATGCAAATATTTGATGTCTTATTAATCGAGCAGATATTTGAAGTTTACACAGCACCATTCTCGCATGAAAATATCTTAAAAGTTTATTTTGTGACCCAGACAGAGTAATATTTCAAACTCCGCCACTCTGTGCTCCTCCGCTACTGCCTCGTTTGAGTTTTGGACGAAATGGATTCTGGGATATTGCATTTCGTCATTTCGAGCTGATTGGAGACCAGAACAGCCAATCAGATTTTTTTTGTATCCAAGTGTGTGATTGGCTGGTTTTGTGGCACAAATATAACAGTGGGCCTTTCTCAATATGCATACTTGTGCGTACTTGCGTTCTCGTGTACTCGTGATACGTCATCAGTCGGAGACCAAGTACTGTTCCAATTCGAAGTACACATCAAGCCAAGAACGCGAAAAAGTCCCGGATGTGTTCTCGCTCCGCCCGTTTTATCAAGCATGCATCGGTGGTGACTTGTGTGGACTTGGTACAGCTAAATATCCCAGAATGCATTTCGTCCAAAACTCAAACGCAGCAATGGCGGACGAGCGGGGCTAAAAACTTTTAAATATTACTCTTTCTGTGTCACAAAATAAACTTTTAAGTTCTTTTCAAGCGAGAATGTAGCTGTGTAAACTTCGAATATCTGCTCAGTTTATCAAGATATCATATATTTCCAAACGAGCTCCGACGTTTTCGGAGACGTCTGTGACCCGCCAGCTCCATAGCAGACAGCGAGGTCGAGGATTATTACAGCCGGCGAGAACAGCGGACTCCCGGCACATCGTTTTCAACCCCCCCCGCGGTCTTTTCGCTACTCAGGTTAAACAAACCCCAAACCCCAGTAGCTGTCTATTGTATTGAGTGTCCACTAAAATAAAAATAAAAGCGTTCTAACATCTCACCTGCTTGTTTTTATTAAGGTATGTACACGTATGTACATGTACACTATTTTTATTAATAGAGATTTCACTACTGAGGTTAAACATGATATATAAGTCACTTAGATCACTTCTAAATGTTAATGTTTGGCTTATTTCGGCTTTTTATTTGTTCCTGAGTAAACCGGTTTGGCTGTGATTAAAGTTAAGCTTCATAACATATTACTCACAGTTAAATTAAGGACGGCAGTAAAAACTCCGGACCTGTGACATCATCAAGTACGCTGGTGTTCCAATTGTACAAATCGCGAGTCCGTGCTCGTGTTCTCGGAGAGTCCGTACTCCCATGCGTTCTCGGCGAGTACGTACTCGCCGAGAACGCGAGTACGTACTCGCGTACTTGAGAATTGAGAAAGGGCCACTGTTACAGAAGGAGTTGACCGCGCACAGGCAGAAATGTTGAGAGCGCAAGCAACACATTGCGAGCGAGCGCAAATGCAAAAACTGAGCGACAGGGGCTGCTATTGTGTGTGTGTGTGTGGATAATAGCAAACACTGAAATACATTTTTTGCACGCAGCAATGCATTTTGTTCACTCAAATTTAGCTTTTCTTTGCTCAAAATAAATTTCTCCTCAAAATGCAACACTTGCACTTGCAATTTTTTTTTTTTTTACGTGCGCTCAGAATAGTGGCACAAAAATAACGCCATAGTAAACATATTGTTTTTAGGTTGTAGCTGTAGAAGCCTCCTATGAGCCACTGTGCTCATGATTTGTGACGCTGTTTACTTGGTACTAGTGATGTGTCGGTCACTAACGAAATGGCTCTTAGAGCCTGATCTTTGAAGTGAACTATGCGAGCCGGCTCCTTATCGCAAGCCGTGGGGTTTTTTTTTTGTTTTCTTTTCTTTCTCTCACCCTCTCTCTCGCACTTTTTTTTTCGCTTCACTCCGCATGCAAGCCTTGTGCTTTGCGCTGGGCAGAGGGGGGAGGGGTGGTAGTTACACTGGCAGTAGCACAGGAACAGAGCGGGAGGGAGAGACAGAAAGAAAGCCAGGGACAACAACGTGACATTAGAAAGGTATAGTAATCATCTAACTGAACTATTTTCAGTTGCGGATGATAAAGGATTCAGAAAGTTTATTCATGCAGGCGTATATGACAGAGAATATGCATGTTCTTTTTGTTTTCATATTTTAATTTATATTTAATTGTGTTGTGGTTTGCAGTGTTTTGTGTTGTTTCACTTTAAATTGGTTTAAAAGGAAAAAGCTGAACATTTATATAGTTAAAAGTTGAACTGTGACTAGTTGGTTTTTGTATTATATCATTTAGTTATTACATTTTATGTGGAGTGAATAAATAAAAGTATATTTACGGTGGCCCCTACAGACAAAGCACATACAAACTCCAAAACACGTACGAACTCACAACAGAAGCGCTCCAGGATGCTAGGTGCAGTGCTGAGCTTTTGTTACCTAGTGGCTACACAAGCCAGCAAGTACCAACGATCTGATTTGGTGTGTGGTAGTAACAGGTAAATTAATATTTTTTTTAATTATTTGAATATATATGAGTGCTTGTGTATAAATACACAAACCATACACATATGCTTTCAATTGTGTAATTTAAGTGATCTAGGTAGCTCTGTTTTGGAAGTTCAGTTAACTCTAGGAATGTGTTTTGGAATTTGTATGGGCTTTGTCTCAAGGGGCCACCACATATATTTATATATAAACATATAAATAAAACCACTTTTTTTTTTTTACATTAGTAATTCCTTTTGTGCATAATTTTATATTATTGTTAATAATGAATTAATTAAAGCAACAAAACAACCTAAAGAGCCGGTTTGGAGCCAAAAGAGACATCTCTTTTTAGTGAGCCGAGCCGAAAGAGCCGGTTCTATAAAAAGAGCCGGAAATCCCATCACTACTCGGTACGTAATTCAGTTTGTTACGATCTCTGCCTTTCATTGTTCTTTTATAGTAAATACTTATTATGCTTTGCAGGAAGTGTGGGCCTTAGTTTTAAACAACGCTACTGCTGCTGCTTTGCTTTTGCCGTCTGTTCCTGTTGCAAGGTTTCTTTTCCTGCTGCTGCCAGCCTTTTAAAGTGGACGTCGGCATGGACAGTGGCCATATGTATGCCGGTGTTGTGCCAAAAACTGATTTCCGGTATTTGCCAAAAACTGACTGCTCGTATTTAAACTGCTATAAGTAACTTGTTGGGCCATAATATGTGAAACATATGTCAAATGCATCCCTTATGGATGACATAAAGTCATCTTGAGCCACAAACAACATTCGTGTAACAAGGTAGAAGCCACAATCAGTTTTTGGCAGTGACTTTTATATAACCTTTATTCATGCAGTTAAAAAAAATCTCATTAACATTGAAAATGTCTTTTGTAAGAGTAAGTTGGCCAAGAGGACAGCAGAAATGGCAGCAAATATTACAATAGTTCTGTAAAAATATTTTAAGTGGGGATAAAGGACCGGATTGGTTATAATGTAAGTACAATAACACAGAGTTGTAAAGATACTTGAAAAACTGATAATTTTTTAATTCTCTATATAACCCCTTTGTAAACCCTGTTCACCAAAGTCTATTTACAAACATACGTAAAGATATTACACATAAAAAAAATTACACAGAAACATTGGAAATCAGTTTTGGGCAAACAATTTTGGCACAACACCGGTCTGCGGCAGGGCTCATACACAGAGACAGAGGAACAGTCGCACTCCTTGGAGAAATTTAGAATCACCAATTAACAATTCAACTTAATTTCAATTGAATTTTAGTTCGAGTGCACCAAATCACAACAAGATTCCGATTCCGTCTGCTCCAGATTTTAAAGTTTTATCTAGATTGTATGTTTTCTGTTGTTTTGATTTGTAATTTTTGTTACGCCACTGGTGGGAGGCCCTTTTTCTAGCTGCAGATCACCAGTGTGGTCCTGCAGTTGGGTTATCCCCCAGCGCTGCATATTAGTTTTGTTGTTTTCTTTTTTTCTTTTATTCAGATGCGGAGGGCTGACGTGGAGGAGACTGGGGGCGCCTTGGTGGTGGGAACTTTTAAGTGTTACACACCTGTCTTTTAGTTTATTAGTGAGAGTGTGCTGCACTTGTGTATTGGTGTGTTTTCTTTTCTTTTTTTTTTTGAGTTTGTGCGTGGCATCCCTGCTCCTCCACTGGTAAGCCTCGGCTCTGAATACCTTTTTTAAACATATTTGTACATTGATATTTATGATTGTGCTTTTATATGTTGTTTTAAATAATTATTAATAAATTGTCAAACTGTTTTATCATTGAACCTCGTCTCTGTACTGAGTATAATGAACCTAAGTGCCTTCTTGGTGATTAGTGTTACTTCCAGTATTCTCTGGGTGAAATTCCCAGGGTGGCGTTGTCTTTTAAACTGTGAAGAGTATTTACTTTATTCCCACCTCGTGCTGCCACACACGCTTAAAAACTCACCTGTTCCATCTAGCTTTTGAAGCAAATTAGTTTGGACTTCCACCTGGCCTGCAGTTGTGCTATGTGACTGTAACTATAACTAATTTTAATTGTTTTTAACTGTTTTTGTTGCCTTTGTAACCTGCTTTGCTACCTTGTAAGAAGCATTTTGATGGACACTGTCCTTTTTAAATGTGCTATAGAAATAAAATATTGATAGATTATTGAGTTGATGAAAATCACCCAACAGGAGAACTGTGGAAGTATGATGTAAACCAAAATCCTTCTGAACTAACCATCTAACACAGGGAAAATGAGCAGAGAGGAAAGCCAAAAATATACGACCAGTTTGCAGGTTCACAGGTCGGACTGGGTCAAGCATCTCTGCTGTGATTTGTGAACATCTTACATCCGATCTCCTGAATTGTTCCTTCCCGGGGACATCCAATCACATTACTAACATCTAATCACCGAATGTCCACCAGCACCTTATCTTCCTCTGTCCATCTAACTTACATGATATAACACAAACTTTAAAATCATTTATGTCTTTTGCAATTGTTTACACAGAAATTCCATCACATTTAAACATTCAATTACATATGGATATAATTCACTTCATATTTAATTTAGTGTATCAAACTATATTTTGATTTCTCTTTGATTAAGACTAAAAATGTTTGATTTTTATTAGGAAAAACGGGGAAAAGGTCTGTTTAGCATGTTGCTCATTTTTAATCACATAAAGCTGGATGTTAACGCCTTTTACGCCCTCTTAGCTGTGATGACCAGGGGATACTTCACTCTCTCTCAGCCTCATGTCACCTGACAGCAGCCAAAATATAACTACAATATCCAGAGAGATGATTTGTAAAAGAAAAAAATATTCCCCCAACTCGGAGGAAAAACCAAAACCATTTCTTTTGTCAAAGACTATAAACATGTGCACTAATGTGATTAAACTGATCATTTTACCTTGCGGCTTAGTGGGAACAGACTTCCTTTTGGAGTTGGTCTCAAGTGACAGCCATCCTTTGGAGGAAGCCCATTTCCACCGCTTGTATCCGCGATCTCATTCTTTCGGTCACTACCCACAGCTCGTGACCATAGGTGAGGGTAGGGACGTAGATCGACCGGTAAGAGCTTCGCTTTTACACTCAGCTCTCTCTTCACCACGACGGACCACTACAGCAACCACATCACAGCAGCCGCAGCACCACTCCGTCTGTTGATCTCCCGCTCCCTTCACTTGTGAACAAGACCCAGAAATACTTAAACTCCACCACTTGGGGCAGAAACTCGTCCCTGACCCGGAGTGGGCACTCCATCCATTAACGGCTGACGACCATGGCCTCACCCGGATTTGGAGGTGCTGATTCTCATTCCCACAAAGCGAGCTGGAGGTCATCACCCAACGAAGCCAACAGAACCACATCATCCACAAATTGCTACCTTCGTGGTGGAGGGGTTTGTGTGTCCCAGGGATCCCAGGCACTATGTTGTCTGGGGGCTTTTTGCCCCTTGGTAGGGTCTCCTATGGTAAATTGGTCCTGGGTGAGAGACCAGACAAAGAGTGATTCAGAAGACCCCTATAAGAAGACCATCGAGGGAACAGTTCACTCTGCCCTGGATAGGGTTACTGGGGCCCGCCCTGGAGCCAGGCCTGTGGGCGAGCGTCTGGTGGCTGGGCCTTAGTCCATGGGGCCCGGCCTAGCACAGGACATGGGCCCATCTTCTTGCACGCCCACTACCCACAGGAGGCACTGTAGGGGTAGGGTGCATTGTGAGCTGGGCGGCGGCCAGGAGCAGAGGTCCTGGCGGACCGATCCCCAGCTAGCAAGACTGGATCAGTATTTATTTTTCACTGTTCGGTAAGCAATACATGGCCATGACAGATTTTAAAGGCAACTCAAAGGGTGCCGGGCTACAGAAGGGGGAATTGCACAATTTTAGGGTCTGTGTGGGGGAAGAGAGAGCCTTGTCTTTGAATACTTCCTGAAGGTCAATTTATTCTTCCAGGATGGTGAACAGGTACGGCGGTTGTGTAAGTGAAGAGGGAGAATTGCTTGAACTTGTAGTTAGCACAGATTCTAAACAGAGACAAAACAGACTCCAACTCTTGATTTTATTACCAGCCCAGTGGATATGAGGGTTGTATTTCTCCAACCAGGGATAGCCAAGAATCCACGGGGTGTCTGAGGAGGGAAACGTAATGGTTTCCCAGTGATTTCTAGAGGATATAAATCTGACAGGGTCGGTCTGGTGGGTAATCTTGGCAAAACGTCACTGTTTAATGCGGTGGCAGGGTTTGGTGGATCTAGCAGTATTAGAGGAAGGGTTAGTTTTTAAGCTAATTCAGTATCAGTGAGATTTTGTTTAGCACCAGAGTCAGTAAGTGCATGGAGAGAGTTGGAAAGCTGGTTGAAGCAAAGGGTAACTGGTAATTGCAAACAGGGCTTGGACATAGCCATGGAGCTGCCCCCCACATTCCCAAAACTACCAGTGGGTGGAGTCAAAGTACGCTGTAAGGAATAGAGTGGCCACAATAAAACACTCACGGGCACAGAAGCACTTCTCCTTCAGCTCCTGAGTGACCAGCCTGTCTGTATGGGTTCGGCAAGTGAACCAGGTAAAGAGTGTAAGGAGGTGGTAGCAGAAGCTGCTAACAGAAGGGAGAGAGTGGAGACGTACACCGGAAATGATCAAAACAGTGCCTTATGGGATTTAGGGTTTTTCTCGGCCTCTCTCTCCCTCAGGTGTTTATTTATCCAGAGAGAGACAGAGAGAGCTAAATCTTTGAATGAGACGGGTTTATGATTCTAACTAATCTTTCATTTGATGAATTTACGCTTCAAAAAATATGTCCTGAAGAGCGTGATCGAGCCAGCAGGCCTCAGCAGCTCCTGTGCAGAAACTAATAATGAATCCGGTCACAGTGCGATTACCCTGTCGTAGATGCAATAATTTCTTGGCTGTGAAGCCCTCAGTAACTGGGTGAGCGAAAGTCTTTTTCAGCTCTTTTACACACAGCAATCCTCCAAAGTTAAAGAGTTTTGCAGCAGCATCAGAGCGAGCAGGGCGAGTGGCCGATTGCCAGAGAACATTGTAACAGGAATCCCCCACAGCAACCCAACTCACCAGAAAATGGTGGCTGACAGCATGGCATCATGTTGTCATGGGCCCTATTTGGACAGTTGCAGGGAAAGCTGGGCAACTGCCTCAGGTGCAACAAAAGGGAACTTAAGTGGAGGTGACTAGCTGGGAGTGGTGGTGGCGTTAGAGTGAATCTCCTTTAGAGCTGTGAGAATTTCCTCCTGTTTATCACAAATTGACTGACACTGTAGTGCCTGCTCATCCTCCCCAATGATGGCATCCTGCTTAGATATAGTGGTCCGAATTGGGTCTGTTAGGTCCATGTAAAGGGGCAGGTACGTGGAGTGGATCCAAACCAGACTCAAAGGACAGACAGGTTTGCAAGAAATCAAAGCTTTTTTTTAAAAAATTCAGGATTAGAGGGGAGTTATTACCAAGCAGTAAATGGTTGGCAGTAGGTGAATCACGACAAGGTGAGTGCTTACCTGTGAAACCGAAAAACCAGGAGTTCCAAAGAAAGTGGCCAAGCAAGTGTCTGACAAGGACTGGCAAGGTGAGTGGAACAGATAATCCAACTTTTTCTCCAGTAATCCAGAAGTGATTGGCAAGCAGGAAGGCATGCAGGTGAGATTGTCTGAGACTTACTTATTTCCAGTTGAGTGGCAGGAATCATTGAGCAAGGCTGATTTAACAGGTGAGTTGTGCAGCAGATGTGTGACCAGTGACAAAAACAGCAGGTAAGTTGGATACTGATCCTGGACCGAGCACCAAAGCTTAGGGAGATGCGAGGCAAGTGAAGAACATAGGCTCCAATTTACCACCATGGGGTAATCTGACGGAGATTGGAAGTTTATGCTAGTTTTAAATGCCAGTCAGATGATTTCTGCTTGATGGCTCGCAGGTGGGAGCAACATGTGTGAGAGCGGAACTCCACCCCGAATGCAGAACCTGGATACCAGAGCTGCGACGGAAAAACACGCCACACACCAGGCACTCACTTGGACCAAGACACAGCTCTCTCCTCCAGGCCCTGGCAGTTAATCAAAACCAGGGGAGGCACGATGAGATGATGGAGATCAGCTGTGACAACCAGGCTCCCCTGACACCATACCCGCTACATTCTTTAAATAAACTATTCACCTCCAGATGATCAGTTAACTGTTTTAAACTACTCTAAAGAAGGGGCTCAGATCCCACCCCCACTTCAAACCCATGTGACAGTCTCGCCGTCCTTCATACATGTCCTACCATCCCCACACTTCTCTGCCACTCTAACGTCCTTGTGCAGTACCACAGTTCCTAGATAAGCAACCTACATTTTCTATAGATCCACAAAAGCAATCCTCAACTCCTTCAAAGCAAACATCATATCTGTAGTGCTCCTTCACTCCATGAAGCCATACTGCTGATCACCAATCACCACCTCTCTTCTTAACCTAGCATCAACATCTCTTTCCCATATGTTCATGGTATGGCTGACCACTGCCCTGTGTGCTAACCATCTCCACAGGTAAGTCATCACAACCAGCTGCATTTCCGCTCTTTGTCTTGATAGCTGCCTTCACTTCCTGCTCACTAATTTCCTGAAGTTCTTGATTCAACAGCTGCTTTCCATCCATGCTTTTGTCTCATTTTCTTTATTCATCATCTACTCAAAGAACTCTTCCCGTCTTCACTCTTCATTCATTACGTTTCCGTCATTATCCTTAACATCCCTAGCCTTCTTTTAGTATTCAGCGTTACAGAAAACTCACTGTAACCATTTTCTTTTGAAATCTCTCTTTGCCATACATCTAGTCTCCCAGTACTCCTATCTATTTTCTTTATCTCCCTGACTGTCCCACCTTTTATTTGCCAACATCTTTCTTTGTTCCTGTACTTCCTCGTCCCACTACTTGTCTTCTTTCCTCTTTCCACAGCATAAACACCCAACACCTTTTTGGCCCTTACCACTTTAGCTGTACTTTTCCAGCAACTCTAGCTGTACTCAGTGCCATTGGTTTGTCAGCTGTGTAAACGAAACAGCTTTAATTGCCAAAAAACAGTAAAAACAAAGGTGTATTGAGTAGCAATGAAGAATAATAAATACTAAAAAACAAGAAAATATACCTGAGCTGCTTGCAACCAGCAATCACTCAGCATGGAGCATTCATAACCATATGTTTTCTTTGTACTCTTTTCAATGACATTTCACAGATTTGTCCAATCTTAGCAGAGGGCCTCCTGACATACACTTTTGAACATATGTCCTTATATCAACCACTGGTGAGCTTTCAGAGGACATCAGGAAAGTCAGTCAAATTAAGTGCTGATCTACATGCTTTTAACAGTCATCCCTACTAACACAACAGAAACTGAGTCGTGGAGTCCTGTGTCTGATAGAAAACACCACTAGAATGAGTGCACCACTTGTTTTGAACGACAAGTTCGATACAGCCTGTGTTTCAACACAAAGTGTATTGAGACACTTTGTAGTTTCTCCACAGCCTTGAGAACCAAGGCTGTGGCGTATGTTTGTCTGACCATTACCCAGAAACTCCCAATCTATACTTCATGAAACATGGTGAGAGGATGAGCACTGGCTGAGAGTACAGGCAAAGAAATAACAGTTCAGATTATGGTATAAATCCAGAAGATTTTCTTTGATTTGCTGGAGGACACACTCTGTGAGTATTGGTTAGTTTTTCACTGTGCTCAGTTCTTAGTTCTATATCTGCTGTATGACAGCCAAGCCACTTTCTTATGATGAAACGATACATACATTCATACAGTTACTGCAGCTGGGTTCATGAAATGGATCCAACACATAAAACCAGAAACCTTTTCATCCAAAGAAACCTGGTAAGATTTTTAAGGAAAAAAAATAAAAACACACAGTGAAAGTGTTCCAAAGATTATTAGGAGAACTTTCAACAACAGCAACCCTAGCTCCTTTGACCTTTCATCGAGCCGTGAGTTTGATAATTAACTTTGTTAGTTGAAGTTACTAACTGAAACAGACCACATAGCATGCAGGAGAAGTAAAGTCCTGCCGCTCTGTATTAGGCAGGGATTTCTGTGTGATTTTGTTTGGGATGAGCCTCCAGGTCAGAGCAGTCAGTACTGAGGAAATGGCAAAATGCTTTTAGATGCCTTGTAGGAAGTCATGGCAACATGCTGTGTCAAAACCACACAAAGGAAATGTGGGAAGTCAAGCAGGTGACTGCCTGATGCATCATTTATTAGTGTCTCACAGCAGTGGAAAGTTACCTTCCTCAACTATGAAGTGGGATAAAACGGGAAGGCAGGCACCAAACGAGGTTTTCACCATGTTTCAGCCATTGTACATCAGCATTATATTCACTGCCTAAGACTGATCCACGTTACAGAAAGGGCTTGGAAACAAAGTATTTGTCATGGTCCTGGAGGTGGTTGGTGACCCAGCGCTTTAAGTTTATCATGATCATTTTTCTAGTTTATTCTGATTTTGTATTTGTTCTTAGGGTTTGAGTTGTGTGTTTCTATCATCCCTACCTGTGCCTCTCCTCTGTGTTCTGTTTGTGTCCCCAGTTGGTAGTGTAAAACAGTCTGTGAGTTTCCTGTTTTACTTTGTAGGTTTGTGTCTTGTTATGTCCATTAGTTCCAGCTGTGTCCCCGCCTGTCTGCCATTTCCTAATTACCTGGTGTGTGTATTTATACTGCGTGTCTGCCTGTGCTCCTCGTGGCGTCATCTGTGTTTTTCTGTGAATTTTCCGTGTACTTCTCGTTATTCTGTGTTTCTCCATGTCTCTCTGCTCCTCGCTCCTCGCTCCGTGTCCTCCTTTTGTATTAGTTTTCCCAGTTTAGGTTTTTGTTCAGTTCTGCTCACACCTTGGTTATTGTGCACTGTAAATAAAACCCACTTGCACCTCCACCACTGTCTGCTTGTGGATCCCCCTTTCTCACCTCCCCACGACTGCTACCCCAGTCATGACAGTATTAATGTTAATGCTGTTCTTATAAAAACTGTAATCCAGACATGTTGCTCTCCTACTGTGCTGATATGTGCTCTGTCCTTTTCTGGACGTCAGGCTTACCTTTGATTTAAACTTTTCCATTTGTTATAGTATTTTATTCTTCACTCTGTCACCACTTCTGGTTTTGAGTTATTGTGGAGAAACTAAACATAATGGGGAATTATTTTACTTTAAATTCATATTTTCTTTTGGTATTTTATATTCATTTTGTTTCTTAATACCACTGATTTAACTAAACTGTGTTGTGGAAAATTTAACAATAACCTGCAACACACCCAGTGAGCTTGATTTGAAGTGGGTTTAATAAACACATTGCAATGTGGAGAGAGCATCCCAGTGAAACACCAGGACATCTCTGAATTGTGGCCACCGTCCTTACATCTTATATACAGACACACAGACAAAGAACATTCCACAAACTCACATGTTGGACCCTCTCACGGGAGGGGGCTATACCTCCTCCCTCACAGAAAGAATTATGACCTTGTTTTCTGAGTGCCCATCACCTAAGGATTTACATCCCTGATAAGCCGAAGGAGTCCCAGTATCTGTTTAACGTCTCCCATTACAATGGCCTCACTGTGTTAACATTCCACATGCATGTAAACTAGTGACAGGAGTGCTCTTACTATAGTAAAGTGAAAAAGTGATATTACTATAACTAATGTGATATGATTAAATATGTGATTAATAGATGAGAAAAGAAATCTGCCATCACAACTGCAATAACATACAGTACGTTTTGGGACAATCAAACTTGTCAGCAGTGGAGTCGTGGATTATCCAAACTTCCAATTGAACATAAACACTTGCCATACTGTGTTTTGTTGTGCATCGTCCCATCTAGCCACAGAGTTTTAACCTGTGACACTTGGAATAAATGTTTGTGTTTGTTCCACAGGAACGTTTTTGGATTATTTCGGCTGCAAAAGCCGCAGCTGCAAGGCCTGAAATACCAGTTAGTGCTTTTATGTGTAACATTTATATGAAAACCGAGTGCTTGTGGTTAGAGTTGTAGAATTGGAAAGTTAATTGGAGCTAAAACCTAAGCATAAAGTGCAACTTTCTTTTTTTTTCTAAATTCTGTCCTGTCTTGGCAGCTTTTGCGATCTGAATCATGATCTAAACGCCCTGTTGTCCCAAACACATTTTGCTTTTCCAAGATGTGCTCTATAACTTTTATAAATAAGCTTCTCTTGTTTATTTAATTATTTTTATTAGTGTTATTTCAGTTATTACATTATATGTAACATAGTATAGTATGACAATGACCAAGGCACCTGTAAGAGAAAAGAAAGGAGAAAACAATCAACAATCTGCCCTTTGTGTGTGTGTGTGTGTGTGTGTGTGTGTGTGTGTGTGTGTGTGTGTGTGTGTGTGTGTACTGTACATGAGACACAGAGGAGATTGATTGACAATGGTCTACAGCCAATCAGGATGCAGAACACAATGCGCTGTAAAAGAAAAAAAAAAAAAAAAAAGGAAAAGAAAGCATGCAAAATTGCACACACAAAAAATCTGTGAAACAGCGAAGCCGCGAAAGGTGAACCGCGTTATAGCGAGGGACCGCTGTATATAAAAGTTGGCCTTCAACTTAGTGACTGTACTCGGGCTCACTCCAAATAATGCAGCAACTTGGATTTTGCGGACACTAGCTTGAAGTTGCCCTACAGCATGGGCCCCATCCAGATCAGTTAAATGTGGCATGCTTGGAGCAGACTAGGGATGGGTACCGGTATCCGGTGTCATTATGGCACCAGTTCTGACATAAAAGGTAGTAACCAGACCGAAAAGCAGCGCACATTTCGGTGCTTTTTTTCAGTGCTTTTTTTCCCTGAGCTGTGATACACTTTGGATTCTAGCCAATCATTTTACGTTTCTGAGGATAGTAGGCGGGCCCAGGTACGTACATTCTTTTAGAGCAGAGCTACAGATTAAAAATGCCCAAGGCAAAGCGGTCAAAAGTCTGGCTGTACGTCACAGCAAAAGATGCAAACTCAGCAGCCTGCAACAAGTGCTTTAAGGTGATACTGTGATACTGTGCAAAGGAGGTAACACCTCAAATCCAATGAAACACCTGGCGACACATAGCGTTTTTTTAAAAGCCGAGAAATGCACCGTATTTGATACCTTGCTGCGAGACCTCACACCGAGCACATCTACTGTGGGTGTGGTGCCTGTTATTGGACCCGGAGTTAGCAACATCCCCCAAAAACCCAAAGAGGAGAGTCCTGGCCCGTAGCCCTGCCAGTGTAGCAGAAATGATGACGGATGATGATGGCAGCAGCCGTTCTTCTCTGCGTGAGTAGCTTAATGTTGTTCGTGTGTAATTTACGTTGAGTAGGCTAACCATGTTATTACATTAATGCATGTAAGGTGAACTAGCAAACAGCGTCGTAGTTACATGCGGCTGTCTTCTTGTTTGATGGCAGATACTCCCTTCACCCTGGCCAAAAAGGCTAAAATGACCAAAGATAAAGTGGAAAACAGCTAAACATGAGGTTTTTGGACAAAGTTTGTGTTTTTTCCATTGTTTAAGCACTGCTTCCAGCCAAGAGTGATACCATATATGCCCTATAGCTGCAGAAAAGGCTAACACTGTTATCTTTTTACAAAAAAACAGCTAAACATGAGAGGGTTTTGGACAAAGTTTGTGTTCTCACCATTTAAGCACCGGCACTGTTTCAAAAGTACTGGTTTGGCACTGGCACTGGTATGGGATAAAACCTAAACGATACCCATCCCTAGTGCAGGCACCAACTGACTGCTGTAGCAGGATACGCACTCACATGTGTGCTAATCAGCCCCCAAACAGGAACCGGATTGTCAGGACCAGGGGTACCAAAATCTTGTAACAAGAGTCAATAGCAGAATAAGTAATTTGGCATTGGCAGAGAAGGTTTGGCTAATTTCTCATGGGCACGGCTCTGCTGCTCAACAAACACATGCATTTTCATCACAAATGTGGCATTATTTAAGGGGAAAAACAGACATAGGGTCGAGGTCGTTTAGAGTCTTCACTGAAGCACTGGAGCTGCTTAAAGCAGGTAGGATTTTTTTCTCCAACCATCTCCTGTCAGTTTGGGGGTTCTTTGTTTTGTTTTTTGCACATAACAAGTGGAGGGGATCCACCTTAAAACTGTTGAATGTAAATGCATTATTGAATAATGTTTTTACTTTGTCTGCTTTTTTGTACTTTTTTGTTTTCCATGCATTTTAGTTTTCTAGCAGCAGAAGTCGTGTCCCAGAACTATACCTGCTATAAAGGCATACATGTAGAAACATCCATCTTCAGTGAAGTATGTTGTTGACATGGCACTTTTTTTTAAACTTAGTCTTCTGATATTCAGCATCAAGTCTGTTGATTCACATACTTCTGCTTTATTTTTGCTTTGTTCGGGAGCATATCTACCTTGTTGCATTTAAGACACTCTTGCCTTGAAGCACACTTGATGTTTTCCATTCAAACATACAGAGGCTGGCACTTAATATTTTCCCTTGTACACACAGCTTTCATCTACAGTCGCAACTCTGAGAAGTCAAAAAAAACTATTTTTTATTAATACATTAGCTCTGTCCAAGTGGAGAGTGGCATTAATGAAAAACTAAAGTCTGTAGCATTAAATTGTGTATTTACACTGTGTAGCTGCGTATCTGTTTGCTGTTATGAAACAAATACCATAATCTTCCACCTATCAGGAAGTTTTATTTATGGTCACAGTGGCAGCTTTTCTTAACGGCTGCTATGGTTACTTTCACACCAAATACGGTGTATAGCTCAGGTTGGTGGTGTTGTTGTCACTTGTGTGCTCACCTCGCTTTTGTCTCACAACAGATCTTTTTCATTGGCGGAGGTGTGAGGCGTCACCAAGGAGTCGGTGGGTGGGAGGGATAGAGGTAAACTGTGTAAGCGTGTAAGTGTGATGATGATGATGCATGGAAAAGCCTGAGGAGAGGTTGGCTTTAAAGCACTTTTTCAGCCACCTTGACACAATGATCGTGTGCATGTGAAACCTACAGGAGTAAATCACTGTGAGAGAGCAGGGAAATGGAAAGAAGAAGGTTTATGCTCATTGAACTCAAGACAAACATTACAGCGTTACTATCTGTTTAATTGTGCTGTAAACCATGACTTGCAAGATAATGCATATAGTGTAGTGTGTGTGTGTGTGTGTGTGTGTGTGTGTGTGTGTGTGTGTGTGTGTGTGTGTGCGTGTGTGTGTGCGTGTGTGTGTGTGTGTGTGTGTGTGTGTGTGTGTGTGTGCGTGTGTGTGTGTGTGTGTGTTGAAAGCAGTAGAATGTCAGAGTAGTAGGCTGGTCTGTGTGACATGCAGGTGTCTCCAGGTTACTGGGGAATGTAAATGCAAACAAGGCTGCTCAAACAGAGAAAGGGGGAGCATTTATGAAACCAGAGCCATATACGATACTCGTGTGTATGTGTGTGAGAGAGAGAAGAGGGGTGTGGGTGTGTGAGAATAAAACAGTTCTCTACAGCCAGTGCTTTGTTGGAATGTTTTGGTGGTAAATTTTCACTTTTTCATGGGTTGTCAGCTCATAAAAATTATTAAAATTAAAATTAAAATCAATTAGCAGAAATCAGCTTCCTCTGAAAAGTCTCAGCATCAGGGATAACGACCTCAGAGATTCAAGTGGCTCTGAGTGGTTTCTTTTACCTCAATGGTAGTCTGGTTATTTGGTTATTTCAATCCTCCTCACTTGCACTAACATATCTCTGGGCCTCATATTTCAAATTACAGTGAAAAACTATAAAATGCAAATGCAAAACTTTGTCTACTTTGTTTGTAATTAATATTGAACCTCTGCAAATGGGGGGCTGTGGATTTAAATGGCTGCATTGTCCTTGGACATATTCACCTTCCTGCACACCTTCCTGGCTGAAGAACTTCAAAATATTATAATTGACAGCTTGAAAAACAGGCAACCAGACTTCCTCAAGTTTATGAAGATATTTCATCTGTCACACAAGGAGCTTCAGTTTGAAAGGTAACCCAGGTATTTAACCTCCTGTGTGGGTTGTCCCTTTTGGATGCGATCCTAAGGACTGACCCACTATTGTTCAGTCATTACATCTGGCAGTTTGTGAAAAAAGTATGGGTCATTACCACTACTCATTAAGGGTGAAACCACTGGGAGACCCTGCCCCAACTTATCATGTCACCTCTTGAGATCACCTGAGGGGGTTGATGCGCCTGGGAGGATGCATTGCATTGTAGCCACCACCTCTTTTCAATGATGGCTGTTCACAGTGGACATAAACAACCCCCTCCTTTACTCCCCTTTCAAACCATACACTATATTGCCAAACTATTTGAATCACACAGCCAAATTATTGATACCAGCACTAGAGTAGAGAAGCACTATATCAGAATCAGAATCAGAATACTTTATTAATCCCGAAGGAAATTAGGGTTACAGCAGGCAGCACGCTAATGGCGCATGCGCACTTACAAAGGAACCTTCTGACCAACTTTACACAAACATCACATTGGGGAGACATGTCAGAAAGGTAGGCTGATAGGAAAAAAACAACGAAAATACATAACATGAGGTAAGAGGAAGAGAAAAAAAACTCCACTCAGACTGAGCTCCTAGTGGAAGAACAGTTTGATAACAGAAAAAACACCTCAGCACAAAAAGCACATGACTATCAATACACCATAGAAACACAAGACAAGCAAAAGGGGCGGGTAAAGGGTAAGAGAGAGCTGGTGTAGACAGCGCATCCGGTCCTGCAGCATGTCTGCGCTGGTCCAGTCGACTGCCATCTTCCCCGGTAGGGCACAAGCATTGAAGGCGTTTGGAAAGGGAGGGGGGATCAGTGTGTGCATATCAGTGTATGTGTGTGTGTGTGTCCAGAGTTCAGCTGAGACAGTGTCCTTCGCCCCGCCAGGCTAGGTAAACAGTCTTCCAGCCAACCCAGGTGGTCTTGCATGGAATGGGGGGAACAGTCGAAACACAGTCGTTATCAGGGTGTTTTGTTCAGCTCCAGCCTTGAGGCCGCAGCTGGCGCCGAAGGGGTCTCCGCATGAAGTGATGATGGTTTTTACTTTAGTGCAAACAACTCATATGAATTTCAAAGCTGTTCTAACAGTCCAACACTGGACTAAGAACCAGTCCATTCACAATTTACCATATCAGGTGTCCCACTCTCATCCATGGCCATGCCAGTTCTTAGGCTTAGGCAAGATACTAACACCAATCTCTTTGCCTATGCATGAATGAATGTGTGTGAATGTTGGATAGAAAAGTAATGATAGATGAATGAGGCAATTGTATAAAGGGCTTTTAGTACTCGGAATAGAAAAGCACTCTAGAAGAACCAGTCCACTGACTGTCCTTTATCCCGATGAGGTCCACTGCACTGTAAATAACTAGACAAAAACCCATCAAGGTATGACACATGGTAAGAATTTAGCTATTCCAATTTCATTATCAATTTCATTCCTTATCAATTCTCATTGGGTTATCTACATGGGTCTTCGCCTTTCGGCACTCTTTCCTGGCTAAAGGATTATATAATATTATTACATCTATAGTAAAATTAAGAAAAAAAAAGTTGAGAAAAATCTTCCCCATCTGTTTTAAATGTGATTCCATATGTTTAAGGCAGAGCTTATTTGAAATACTTTAAATCCTGTTTAAACTCTATCATCATATTCTATAAAGCATATGCTGTTGGCGGCTGTCCTCTGAGGACACACGGGTTTTGTTCATGAGCTTTTTTTTTTGTAAAAACATATTTTTTTAAAGTTGAGTCTGTGTGTCTGAGCTCATGAACATCAGGTTTTGCCTAAATATCTGGTCAGAGTTGCCGTCCCTTCTCCAACATTATCGGCGCTTTCCTTGTTCATGTACATGAACAAGGATGAGTTTTGAACTCATCTTCTCTACATCACACGTGTTGGCCAAGGTGGTTAGCAAGACAATACGTATCTATTACGATGATAAATCACTGAAGGTTCTTTTACTTGCTAATGGTAGCTGTGTTTTCATTGGAAGACTGTAACTGATCTCAGAGCAGTGAAAGAGGAGGCGGTGCCAGCTTGCCTGGCGCGCTGGTCTTCCATCAGCTTAGAAGAGGTTGAAAAACCATCGGTTTGTCCGCAATGTGCATGTGCAAATGACCAGAAAATATGTTTGCCCCTCAGTTTGCGCAACTCCAGTAGCTGACTGTGGCCACAAGATGGCAGTAATGTAAAGGATGGAAGTAAACAAACCAGGAGATGAAACGCGAAAGAGATCGATTTACTTTGGTCAGTTTTTTTTTAATTTATGTTTACTTTTAGAGCAACACTGCTTGCAAGCATAGGCAAGCAGGTCGCTTCGACCTGCATTATTTTCTCTGTAGGAGCTCCGCATTAAAAGGGTTTTTTGAGTTTGCGTTTTGTCTGTTTTTTGGATCTCCAAACTCTCACGCAGCCCATATTTGACACCTGACATTTATGGACTGTTGCTAAGAGAACAGGGGGAAAATGTGTCCCTATCCCAACATTTTTGCGATGCATTTCTGCCTTCAAATTCAACATGAGCTAATATTACACATATAGTTGATTTACTCTGGTCTGAATCAGCTGATGAGTTTGTAAACTTGCAGCTTGCAGTTTTTTTTACAGGGGAAAAATCCAAGTTAACTCCAAGTGAATTGAAATGTGTCACTACAGAATATAGAGATACGCCTGGAGCAGGAAAACAAAAGTAAAAAGAGGGAAAGGGTGCTGTTCTGGTCTGTTTGAAAACATGGAGAATTTATGTTCATTTCACAGCTAGTTGCTAGTCCGTACAGACCCTTGTATCTTGCCACATTGAGAATGAAAAGCATACGTGGTCGAGGTTTCAGGTGTCACAGCTGGGATGGCCGGTGTGCTTGTGAAGCTGACCCAAAAGCAGCCACTGGAGAAATGAACGAGCTGTTTAAACAAAAGGTGAGCCTTAATTTCAGCTGATAACATGAATCTAAAAACAAGGCAAAACAAACAGTGGCAAAAACTGAAACCTAAACTGGAAAAAACTAGACTATAATAACTACGACCAAGAGAGGTATGAACATGATTCAGAGCAGGACTATGAGAGAAGGTATGAGACAAACCATGAACATGAATCACTTGAAACCTAACATGACGCAGAGGGCGCAAAACTGACGATGTGACACCAAACAAAGGACAACAGAGGACTTAAATACACAGAAGGGTAATGCAGGAAGTGGAAACACCTGGGGAGACACAGCTGACACAGATGAACAAGACACCACAGGGGAAGCAAAACCAAACACACTGAACGTGGAAACACAAGACTTTCAAAATAAAACAGGAAACATGGAGAGACATGAACTGGGACACACAAGCTTGACAAAGAGAGAGGGAGCAAGAGAGGGACACATAGGAGAGAAACCTACATAGACAAGGAGATAACACAACTTCAACTAAATCCTAACTAAGAATAACATCACAAGAACTTAACATATTTCAATATCACGTAAGAAACAGAAAATGCTGGGTTGACATCAGCTCAAACTTGCACACCTGTAGTTGGCTTAGATTGGGATCAGATCACCTTCATACCATAAACAAACCGCTTTGGAATCCCCCCCACACCACCTCCAACAGGTCTCAGTGTGGTTGTTTTGGTCCACACCCGAGTGCAATGTTCACATCTGGAAAAGGAACCACATCAAGAGGAAAAATAAACCACAGTTCGATTTAAATGGACCAAACACCACAGCTGTGAAAAAAATAGTACATTTTCTGCATTTCTGTGTGTTTGTTATGTTTGTTATGTTTTCTATGTTCTATTGTAAACAAAATACAACTTCATCACAACTTTGCTGGAACTGGGGTTGTGCATGTGACAGCGGAGGATGCGAGGGATAAGATGAGATGGAGGCAGATGTGATGACCTCTAAAGAGAGCAGCCTGAAGAAGAAGAAAAACACATGATGATCAGAGCCTGGAGTGTTTTTAACTGACTGTCAGCCACAAGGAAATGATTCAAAAGCATCAAGCTCTCGATTTCTGTTGGCTCTTTAAGCTGATGCCAGTCAAAACGCTTTCTGATGTTTTTGCATGATGGGTCAGTCTTACTTACATGTAATGTAGAAACTGTCTTACTGTTTCTACAAACACCGCTGACTGACATGCAGCCAAAAAACGTGACAAAGCCTCAACCATTATCTACAGATGTCTGTAAGGACTTTCACAGACTGCTTATCTGTATCACATAATATATCTCCTTTAGTTCTCAGTGACTGACTGTTAGCAACAAAGTGAATAATAATGCAGTTTATCATTGGCTGTTTGCTAAGTTGTCTGTTATGTTCAAACACAACACTCATTTATCCTTTCAGTTATATGTTTGAATGATTCATCGGTTAGTGTTAAGAGGCTTAACTAAAGCATTCCTCTGAAAATGATCAGGTCAGGTACAAGGACTGGACTAAAAACGGAAAAGCAGCAAATGTCAAAAGAGATTTTTTAATACTTTTAGAAAGTATGGAGAACTTCTTGTTCAAGTCCACTTGACCATTTGAAATGTTAGCAATTGCTAGCTCCTTAGAAGAAAAACATAAAAGATACAAGGATAGCTCAAGACTTTAGCAAAGGACTCTATATTTAAAAAATTAACACAGTGTAAGTTCAGTTTGAGTCTATAAAATCTGTTGATGTATCCACGTATCATACTGGTGATAAGCAGTCGCCTTTGAGTCAGCCCAGTTTAAGGATTCACATCTCACCACAAACATTTGACCTCGAGTCAAAAAATGTTTGCTTTTTTCTGAACCTGAGTCACACTTGCATATCAAGGTCACTCTGTTAGGCCTTGCTTACTCCCAAAATAACTTTGCCGTTAAAAAAGATATATTAAGTGGCTGCAGCGGTGTGGGTGTGTTGCTAACACTACAGCTGAGGATGGCATACAAAACGTCAGTTTAGTCAGTGAAAACATTACATATTATTTTATAGTACAGCTAACTACATAAACCACATCTGACCATGAAATGATTTATCAAAAGCCATAAATAAATTCAACCACACCATATTTATCCATGATGTCATGGCAACAACAGCAAGAAAACTGACTGTGTTGTATTTTTTTGTTTGTTTTTTTGTTGTAACTCAGTTGTAACACTTCTGTTGTTTGCTATGAGGCACCTGCTAACAGAGAGAGAGAAGGCTAAGAGGGGTACATTGTAAAGGAAGCTTATGCTGCAGACCCAAGTAGCCGGTTAGGTTCCAAATTAGAGATCAACAGGTTTGCCAATTGATTCTCGAGAAAATAGCATCCCTGTTCCTGGAAGATCAGAATATATATATATAGTCTTTGTGTTCCCTTGATGAGCATCAGTAATAAACTCAGATTCATAGATGGAACTTTAGTCCATGATTTTTATTTTTCATTTTTCTACGAGCATTAATACATGATCCTAAAACAGCACCTACGCTCTGCTTGCTGATCTCATATCAAATTTGTACACAAAATACGCTTCTGGTTGACTTATGCTTTTATATCTAATCTTTGTCTCAGTCTCAAACCCTTAAACACCTGCAGCTGAAAAAATAAGAAACAAAAACTATCAGAGCAGCTTATGTTTAGGAAAATAACTGGAATTTAACCTGGAAGCTGGTTTCACAGAACAGAGGTCCTAAAAATGAAGTGACCAATCATCATGTTCATATGGATCAACCCTCCTATGAACACTTGTTTGGTTTCTCATTGTATTGTTTCATGCTGCTGATCTTCTCACAGGTCATTTCTGTGGTTTATCAGCATTTAGTGTTTAGTGTATTTTCCTCCTTATTATTTGTGGGCATCTGTCTTTGTTTTGGCAGCACCTACTGACAAAGAATTATTATTCCTGAACTTTAGAAATAATGATGAATACACGCGTTTCGTTGGATTTTGTCAAATGTATTAAATTTCAGAACATCCCTGCACTTTTCTTTCAGCAGATTTTGAAAAGGTGAGTTTGCATCATAAGGATGTTAATGATGCACTCATAACTGTGACGCTTCTGTGAAAACTATGAAAGATTGTCTACATATCACCAAGGGCTGCACAAATATTAGGTACATTATGCATGTTGTGTAACTGGTTGCAAGTCTTACTGCAGAAATTCGACTGCTTTCAAGGGTCATCTTCTGACACATTGTGAGACTTTTTCAGTGATATAAAGTACAAAGTTAAGAAGATTCCTGCAGTCCTGCATGTAATGGCCTGACACTGATTGATCGCTCAGAGACAGAGTACACCTTGCAACCTTCACCCCAATCAAGTGTTTTAAATCAATATTTCCTACAACTGCATATTTTATTATTTAAAATATTAACTTGGGGTGACCGTGGCTCTGGGGGTTGGGAAGCGTATCTGTAACCGGAAGGTTGCCGGTTCGATCCCCGGGCTCTCTGTCCTGGTCGTTGTGTCCTTGGGCAAGACACTTTACCCTACCGCCTACTGGTGTTGGCCAGAGGGGCCGATGGTGCGATATGGCAACCTCCCTTCTGTCGGTCTGCCCCAGGGCAGCTGTGGCTACAACCGTAGCTTGCCTCCACCAGTGTGTGAATGCGAGAGTGAATGAATAGTGGCATTGTAAAGCGCTTTGGGTGCCTTGAAAAGCGCAATATAAATCCAATCCATTATTATTAACTTAAGAACCTTTTATTTCACTAAAGATTTTTGAACCCGGTCAATAACACTTAGGAATTGTAATAATAGTTTTAGCATTTTTATTCAGGTTTTACAGTTTATTATATAGAGACTGCCGTTATGAAGATTATCAGTGGCTTACTTTTAACAGCTAATAGAGGTGACTGCTGAGTTTTAGCACTTTTGGGTGTAACTGTTGCATTCTGCACAGCCTGAACCTCCAATGTTGTTAGCAAGGCCAAGAGCATGGAGGGTGAATTGAAACTGTTCTACTGAAATGTAAAAGAAGAAAAATGGAGAAGGTGTAATTCTGAAGGAAAACATGTGAATAGTATTGTGGAGGTGAAGGGAGTGTTAGACAGAATCATGACTTTTAAGCTAGAAGTTGAAGGTGTGATATTGAATGTTGTCAGTGTGGATGCCTCAGAAGTAGGACACCAGCTGGAAGTGAGACCTGCTACAATGTATGGATGGAGACAGCAGGATTCACAAAAAGACAGGAGCTTTCTTTCATTTGCACAATTAGAAATATCCTGTCTCAGAGTGACGCTGGAAAAACTAGTTCATGCATTTATTACTTCCAGGCTGGACTACTGTAATTCATTATTATCAGGAAGTCCTAAAAACTCCCTGAAAAGCCTTCAATTAATCCAAAATGCTGCAGCAAGAGTACTGACAGGGACTAGAAAGAGAGAGCATATTTCTCCTGTTTTGGCTTCCCTTCATTGGCTCCCTGTTAAATCCAGAATTCAAAATCCTGCTCCTCACATACAAGGTCTTAAATAATCAGGCCCCATCTTATCTTAATGACCTTGTAGTACCATCCATCCATCCATTGGCTTCTGCTTATCCTTTTCAGGGTTGCAGGGGGCGCTGGAGCCTATCCCAGCTGTCATAGGGGAGAGGCGGGGTACCTTGTAGTACCATATCACCCTATTAGAGCACTTTGCTCTCGCTCTGCAGGCTTACTTGTTGTTCCTAGAGTATTTAAAAGTAGAATGGGAGGCAGAGCCTTCAGTTTTCAGGCCCCTCTTCTGTGGAACCAGCTTCCAGTTTGGATTCAGGAGACAGACACTATCTCTACTTTTAAGATTAGGCTTCAAACTTTCCTTTTTGCTAAAGCATATAGTTAGGGCTGGACCAGGTGACCCTGAATCCTCCCTTAGTTATGCTGCAATAGACATAGGCTGCTGGGGGGTTCCCATGATGCACTGGGTGTTTCTTCTTCACTGACCTTTCTCACTCACTGTGGTGTTAATAGACCTCTCTGCACTGAATCATACGTGTTATTAATATCTGGAGGATGCTCGGGATAATGTGAAATAATATCATAAAAAAAGTATTGCTCCCAACACAGAACGCTGCAGAATTACATGATTAATGTTTGTGTGTGAAGAAAAGTCTTTGCGTACATAAACAAATTGAAATTTAGCAAAAGGACATGACTCATGGCAGTGCAGAAGTTATGCTGTAACAGTGATTATAGTCTTTGAATATTGCAATCAGAAGTTACATTAAGATCTGGCAGGACAAGCAAACAGACAAATCTACTATCTGAGGCCAATTCAAATAACTTTAGCTACTGTTGTTTCTGTGCTGTGAAACTCTTAGTTTCAGGTAATCAATTATTTCATCATCTTATGCCAAGAATGAATTGAAAAAATAGCTGATGATGTTAAAAGTAAAGCTCTCCCACAGTTACACATCATTTATTTTAACAACTTCCAGGCTCCAGTTTTGGTCACTAATCAGGGGGGATTACATTTTACTTATGAGTCTGCATATTGTACTGGTCATGTAGTGAAACCATAATCCTACAAAAGTGGAGAATTAACTTTCTGTAAGGATTACATCCTGTTACAACAGCTACAATTTCCAGCTTGACCAGTCTGTCAATGAAATTAAAACCAAATGAAAAAAATTAAAGCTAGATGAATGCAGGTGAAAAAGTATGTCATGGTAACCATAGTAACTGTTGTGTTCTATGCTCCAATTCAATTACAGATCCAAGGGAGTTACTTTGTTTCTCAGATTTATCTTGTACTCTGTAGAGCAAAGCATTCAGAGTTTCAGGGTCTGTTCTTCTCCGTGCGGAGGAGGGCTTGCTGGTAGAAAAAAAAAAACAGTTTGTGTGCTCTGACCATCTTTCACCAAAACGGGCGTAGAATCCTGAAGGTGTATTCTTTTTCTGTGCATGAGACAGGAAGTGATTAGTCACATCGAACACACCTGGGTCTAAGTGGCGTCATCAAAATAGCTACCACCTATGAAACCAAATAGTGTCAAATGTTGATAGAAGAACTCAAACTGCTGTGGTGTTTCCTACAGTTGTGTCAGCAACAGTTCATGATTAACAAAACCCGCAGACCTTAATAAAAGACTTTTACTTTAAAAAAAACAAAGCTGAGTGGCTAAGCCTCGCTGCAGGGGCTGGAGGACAACAGCATGAACCAGGGTGTCAGTAGACACATGTCAGTGTCTTGTGTCAACTGACAAAAAATAAAACAGTAAAATTTCAGGTCTGGGCTTCTTTGTTCAGGCTGCTACTCCTGCAACCCAGCGCTGAATAAGCGAAATAAAATGGATACATGGATGGATACAACTTCAGCCAGACTTTTATGATGAGCCAGTTGTAATCACACATAAGGCCATATTTGCCTGATCACCATAAAGCTGTGGTGCTGTGGTGTAGGTTAGGATAGGTTGCAAAGAAGGCTCATTTCTGCCATTAAGTTGTGTATTTTAAAATGGGTTTTTGTTGAATTATTTATTGTTCCTGTAACAGATAGGTATTTTCCTGCCCTGCTTTCCTAAGATTGAATTTGATCTCTAATTTGCCTCCACTCACTGACAAAATCGTGAAACTAGTTGTCATTGTTTATGACAGGGAACAGGTCCCAAACACAGGACAAGAGGAAAAAAGACTAAAAGAAATAAGAGAAGCTGGCTAATTAATAAGCTAAAACAATCCCATGCTTTCCCTGTGTGTGGGTTTCCTCTTATAGTCCAAAAGCATGCATATTCTAAACTGGACAGAGTGAATGATTCAATTCAATTTTATTTACAAAGCGCCAAATCACAACAACAGTCACCTCAAGGCGCTTTAGATTGTAAGGTAGACCCTACAATAATACATACAGTGAAAAAACCCAACAATCATATGACCCAATTACATGTCATATGATATATGATCATTTGTCTCTATGTGTTAGCCTTGTGGCAGACTAGCAGCTTGTTGAAGGTTATCCTGCCTCACACCCAAAGAGGTGACTCTAATGAATAAAATTGTATAATTATAGTGAATAATAATAATATTAAAAAAATAATTACCCTGATAATTACCCTGCTTCAATCCCTATACAACTGAATGTGGACAAAGCACTTGCAGCAGTTGTACAGGGATGAGTGTGGAACTCTCCCAGGAGGACCACAGAGTCTCCAAGTGGAGCACATTTGAACACCCCACACAGAGACTCCAAGAAGGCCACGGACTCTGAGCTGACAGGACGTTCCCCAAACCAAAGGCATAGGGAACCATCTCTCATCTAATTGGAGTCACTGAACCAGACTTTTGAGTTGTCTTTGTGTTGTTGTGTCTTAAATGGAATGAAGTCTCCCAATAGAATTAAATGTCAGTAGGTGCAATGCTGACATTTATTAGACTAAGAAATCAACTTTTTTAAGCAAAAGGCTGGGTATGATACCAGAAACACATGTAGATTGTGTCAGTACATTATTATTCCATCATCATGTTTCCATATGGAAATGCTGAGAAGACTCACAGTCAGGTGGTCTCTTAACCTGAACGGTCATGCTTGATCTATTTCACCGGATTCTTTCACTGTAAAACAAAGACTGGCTGGATTTGCTACGGCATTTACAGACCATGTGGGTCACATGAATAACCAATACATACAGTGGGTGTAACTCAGCTGAGAGGTAGAGGAGGGGTTGACATAATCTTATTTATTAACTTCCTGACAACTGTGCTCTATTATTGTTACTGTTACTTGAAAACCTCTAAATTCTAAAACATACACTTTGCAGCCACACACTGAACCACCAACATTGCAACTTGTAGACGACCTGCTCTGCCTTCTGAGCCACAGCTCAGTTACAGCCACCCCAGTAACCCTCCTCCACCTCCTAGATCTCAATGCACCATTATCATCTCAATAAATAGTGGTGAAAAATCATGGACATGTGATGTGTTTTTTGACAGAACGAAAGGTCAAGGGATGTTGTTGGGAGGATGAAGTGGTTGCTACATTTGTACCCTGGAGATGGCACCGTCCGTGAACCCACTGCACTACCCCTGCCCTGCAGCCGAGCCACAGACCGGACATCACCTCATTTGTTTCACATATGAGAACATTTTTTTTATTTGGTTAGACAACAAAACTACCTGGTTAGTGCTATGAGAAGATGATGACCTCTATGAGGTCTCAAACATCATTAGCAACTCTACACATAGTGTTAATGCTTTGCTATCACAATACTGTTTTTGTGGCTTTTCTTAGCTTTTCAAGTAACAAAAAGTAAGCTCTGTAACAGTTCACATTAAAAGTACTTACATTTTTTAAGCAATTTCATTTTTATCCAAACACTGGGTTAATTGGTATTAATGACGCCTGATGCATGGTTAACATTTAATCATTAGCACCAGTTCACAGCAGAAACCTTTTTAGTAAAATACAACTTCACAATAAAGCTTTACCACAGTGATAAAAGTGTGTGACAGGTCAGCTTGGACAATAATGACAATAATCTGGGGTTCTGCAAAATCCACTTAATGGGAATAATAACTCACCTGCAACATGAAACAACAGCAGGACCATGAATAAAGAGAGACAATCACACATTCTAACTGGATTAATTACAGTAAATTATCCTCAACAGAGAATTGAAAATAATACTATACACTTCAGACTGTCATGAGGAGTCACAGTTCATAAGCTATTATTTAACAATTAGTTAGAATTATAAACTTACCAATAAGCAGATTTTTCTCTCTCTGATAAAGTACTATTATTATAGTTATTCAGCTACTGTGTGCAGGTTTACTGGACACAGTGTGGATGGTGCTATTTATGTTCTCATTATTCAGGTATACACAAGCATGACAGCAGGAAAAAATCTCACATGTGATTTCACGTCAGACAAAATAATTTTTTTTGTGATGTTTGTTTTTTTCTAAGCTAATTGTTGCATGTGGAACCTGAGCTTTCAGGAGTTTTTGGTGAAACTGGAAACTCTGCTTGCCATCAGTCAACACAGGCAACTGTTGGGAACCCCAGACCAGTGTGGGGACCAACGGCTGACAAACTTAAACTACATCACTGACAATGTGCACAGTGTCTGAGGGCTTGATGTCCTCTAGTGAACCCTGTGTTCACTGCCCACTACTGTGGTATTCTATGGCAAATGCCAGTTTGTCATGGAATTAGCAGGTGAAAAGTACTGGTGTCCTGTGCTTTTCACAGATGAGGGGAGCAAGTTCACAGTTAGCACACGAAAGAGTTTGAAGAAGCAAATGAGAACATTATGTTGCCTGGTTCATCACTGGGTCAGTGGTTTTTTGGGGGGAGGCACATCCATGGAGGGACACAAGACCTCTACTAACTGTGCAATGAAATCCTTGGACCCACTGTCAGACCCTACACTGATGCGGTGCCCCCTGGGTTCTTCCTGATGCATGACTATGCAGGCAGTTCCTGGAGGATGAAGGAGCAGGTACCAGTGACTGGCCCCCATGGTCGCCTGACCTATCTATAAGAACACCTCTGGGACATTATGTTCATGTCCATCCTCTGGCACCAGGTTGCACTTCAGGAGCTCAGTGATCCCCCAGGATACCATCCGCCAGTTCATTAGGAGGCATACAAACAAGAACATGGGGGACATAAAAACTATTAAGGACCCTTTTGAGTACCCGCAGTCATTTTTGGCAAACTGAACTAGCATGCCATATCCTTTTTTCACTTTGATTTTCAGGGTGTCTTTGAATTCAGCCCTCAGATCCATCCAACAATGTGGCATCCTTTTGTGCCCAGTCCATATGAGTCTAGATACCCAGCATGATTTTTTTTTAATTAAATTGTTCCTTTAATTTTTTTTTGAGCAGCGTAAAATGTTAATAGGGCGTTGTTTTGACGGTGGTGGTGTCTGATTATTTACATAAGACAATGGCAGTGAACCTGGAGGGGCCTTATGTGCCTAGAACCCCAGAAGATTTGCCGCTGAGTGAAAAGCTCTGTTTTGACGCACAATGGTCACTTTTGGATCCATTTCCTGTTCAGTTCAGGTATATGGTGTTCCACTGAAAAAGAAAAATCATTTTCTTATTGATGTCAGTATGATTTACAGCCAGGGGTTTGGTCACTTCAGAGATGGAATGATGACAATAACGATGTGCTGATGGGATGAACCGCGCTGCTACTCCTGTCTCTGTGTGGGCGTTGTTAAAACTCCTGAAGCGGGGAGGCAGTGCGTTTATTTACGCAGTATATTTCCCTCCTATTGGTCCGATTATAGAAGCTGTTCTGATGACACAGCCAAATCTCCAGTGATAAAAAGATAGACGCCAAGACGCGCTAGAGAAACGGGTGTCGGAGGGCGGACAGCGAGCAGTTTCATGGTAGATGTGCCTCTGCGACTCTTAACAAGGCTGGAAGTATCGGTCCGATTCCTGAGGTACACTTTTTCTTTCTCTCAAACTTTAAACTAGAGAACATTTTATTGGTAATGATAACAAATAGACGAAGGAACATAAAAAAAAAACGTGCAGATACGTGCGCTCTCCGCTAACGTGATTCTCAGTTTCAGTAATTTCTTTAATTCCAGTCTGGTGAAACATTTGATGTGGTGTTTCTCTCCCCTCACTGACTCTGTGTGTGTGTGTGTGTGTGTGTGTGTGTGTGTGTGTGTGTGTGTGTGTGTGTGTGTGTGTGTGTGTGTGTGTGTCTGGATGTTTTTGAAGAATGGAGTGGTATGTCCTGGTGCTGATGCTGAGCTTGCCGCCCTGCATCCACACAGATTGTTCTTCACAGTGTCAGAAATGCGCGCAGCAAATCCTTAGCCCCGATGACGCTTACAGCAGCCTGGTAAGAAAGTTCAAAAGGGAAATTTAAGATGACTTCATAATCTTGTTGCTGATCCAAAATGATAGAAAATTCTTCAGTGTGTTATTCTAACTGTAATCATCTAAATCTTGGAGTTAAAAATCAGGCAAAACCATTAATAAAATCTTGGAATATGCAGTAGCCTGTGTGTATATATAGTTTTGAAATTTCCCGTTTGACTGGATAGTAAGGCGCAGCCGCCGAGCTTTACCACAAACATAACTCACAAGTGGGAAATGTAACGTGCGTTCAGGTATAGTGTGCCCTGCTGATGTCCCCTGGTTTCCCGATCTTGTCTGTGTCCTGCAGTCGTGCAGCGCCGATTGTGAGGGCCAGCTGGAGAGCTGCAGCCAGGCTCCGCGGTTGGCCGACTTCAGCCAAGATGAGGCTGCGGAGGAGGAGGAGAGCCAGCAGGCAGATCTGGTCAAACGCTACGGCGGCTTCATCAAGAGGATCGACAAGAACAAGAACAAAATATTCTCCTCTCCGTGGCGCGACAATTACATCCTGAAAGGTGCCTCGCTGCCCAAGAAATATGAGCTTTTTTTGAAGAAGCTGGAAGATAGAGACGCAGATACAGCGGAGCAGGCAGACGACACTCCAGAGGATCACATCCTCCGTGGTTATGTTAAACGTTACGGCGGCTTTTTACGGAAATTCGGTCCAAAGTCAAAGAGAAGTAGCTCCGTGGAGCAGGAGGAGCAGGAGCCCGAGGAGCTGCAGAAGCGCTACGGAGGCTTCATGAGGAGAGTCCGACCAAAGTTGAACAACCTGAAGTGGGACAAGCGCTACGGAGGGTTTCTGCGCCGTCACTTCAAAATCTCTATGCGCTCAGTGGAGGAGCCCTATTTCTCCTATGACGAGCTGACCCTATAGACACAGTCGTAGGAGAACTCAAAGGAACTTGCACAGGTTTACTTGAAATGCCATAATTGAAGTATCATATGCCTGCTGAGCTCGCCTAGATTCGGCTGCCTTCTGTGTAACATTTGTGTAATTTGCATCATCGCCTTTCCTTCAATAAATGCTTGTTTAATAAAATCATAAATAAATTCACCCTCTTTTTAAATGTATTTGATTTTTTGCACACAGGACGATATGGCGCGGTGTTCGCTTTGAAGGCGATTTAACAATTTTACGTTGTTGTTTCTCTTGTTGCGGCAGTTGTTTGCACTCTCAGGCTGGTTGTTTTTGTCCTCATTTTGAATTTCCCAGTAAAACGATGTAGGGTTTGTGTCAATGTTCCCGTTTTATTATTCAAAATAATACTTGACATAATAGATACTTACGTTAATTTTTAAAAACAATATATATAATTAATATTAACAAACAATGAAAATAATTCTGTTTACTTCTAACGACACCAAAAATCAAGGCCAACTCATCAGTCCGCTGCTGTCTGCGGACTGTACTTTGACACTTTACAGAATCTAAATGCCAACTAAATTTTACACAACCTGAATATTTATTATTATTATATTAGGTTATTATTATTGTTGTTGTTGTTGTTACACATTTTCCCAAGTTTTCCAAAATATAGATAAGCAGTTTTACAGGATGAATATAACAGGAGCGCAGATGCCAAGAATTTGATCCTGAGACAGAAAACTGATGAATCTGTGAAGTCATTAAAACAGGATGCTGTTGCGCCACGGTGTGGGCAAGAGTCAGAAGTCTTCCCCCAGAACAGGAGTTAAAGCACTTTAATAATAAAGGCGTCATTCACGATGAATGAATGTGTATGAATTAGCTCATTTCTGCACCACAGGAGAATATGCAGATTTTATTAATTCCTTTTCTTATTATAAAGAAAAAAAGCAGAAGAAAAAAATAGAAATAGACTCGTTTGACATTTTTCTATTCTTACTGAACAAATTATTTACACTACCAGCTTTAGCATATCTCCTTCACTGTATAATTCTCATGTACATGGCTAATTTACAATGACAAGTTGAACTAAACAGCTGTGGGATGAAGCCAGGAGTGTCTGTAGGAAACCCACAAAGGTACAGGAAAAATCCACAGAAAAGGGGTTCAGCTGATCAGGAGGTTCAAAACCTTTTTTCCTGAGAGGAACTAACCGAACCCCACTGACTGCATGTCTTTGGACTGTGGGAGGAAGCCAGAGTGCCCGGAGATAACAGGGGGAGAAAGGTGGAGTCACACTCAGGATCTTTTTACTGTGAGGCAACAGTGCGACCCACCAGGCCACCTGCTGCCCATGTAAAAAGATACGCAGACAAATGATCAAACAAAGACTAGACAAAGATAACCCGCTTCTCGTCCTGTGGTAGCTGGGAAATGTTTTAGCCCTCCTGTGACTCTGATAGGTGATTGGATGGACAAAGTAACTGACATGTGCCATCCTGGAAAGCATCACAAAGCCATTTGTACAGATTTGGAGCTCCAGCAAACTTTAGTGAGATTCATTTGTGGTTCACCAATCTCACAGATGGAGAAAACTTGGAACAGTGGTGAAACTTCCCAGGAGTGGCTGTTCTACCAAAATTACTCTGAGTGCATAGACAAATCATCTGGGAGGTTATAAAACAAGCCAGAACAACATCTAAAGAACTGCAGGTATCACTTGGCCCAGTGGAGGTCAGAGTTCATGATCCAACAGAAAGAAAGAGACTGGACAAAAATGGCATCCTGGAGAGTTCCACGATGAAAATCACAGTTGGCCAAAGAGCATCCTGATGATCCAAGACTTTAGGGAAAATATCCTGTGCACCAATGAGAAGGTTTGAGTCCCATTTATACTATACTAACCGGTCAAACATGGTACTGGTAGTGTGATAGTCTGGGGTCGCTTTGCTGCTTCAGCTCCTGGATGACTTTCTGTAACTGATAACAGTGAATTCTGCTCTTGATCAGAAAAAGTCCAGCCATCAGTTTGTACCCTGGAGCTCGAGCACATTTGTGTTATGCAGCACGTCCACCTCTGAATGCCAAAAAAAACAAAAGTTTTACACTGCTTTAATCAAAACTCAGACTTGCATCAGAATCAGAGAAACTTTATTAACCCCAGAGGGAAAGTGAATAAATTGCATGACCTTAAACAAGTGATTCATGAAAGAAACCCTTCAGTGTGGATGAATTAGAACAATTCTGCAAAGAAAAACAGACCAATGTTGCTCCACAGTAATGTGAATGACTCAGTGCCAGTCATTTAGTTGATTGCTCTGTCAAGGGTAACACAACCAGCTCTTGGGTTTACAGTGCAATTACTTTTTTCTCATAACAGAAGACTATTTTCTAATATTAACATTTGTTCTGACTTGAAATATGTAAGTGTGCAAATGCAAAAACTAAAGAACCTGCTGCAGATCTCTTCTAGTTAAGAGTTCTTCCACCAACCATCCGATGACTGGGGCTCGTGTCCAAGCTTGGAATGACTGCTGTAATCTGCTGCTTTGCTTATAAAGCTGAAGGATTTACTCATAAACGTCATGTTCTGGGGGAGAATAAAGCTTTTAATGCAAAGTAGGGTCCCAAAACTTTAATGCAACAAGAGTAACAATCAATTAAATACCTGCACATTTGCTTTTCTCAATGTGAAGTATAAATAACACAATTTTTTTGTAATTTACATTTTAATGCTGAGTTCATGATACATACTCCAGCCAGCATAAGTCATGTACTGGTTAAGCTTCACATAAATGTTTTTTTACCCCATTTTAAAGTGTTCTCCTGACCACACCCAGTGTCCCAAAGCATCCCAAGAACAGGAGGTGGAGCAGGTCATCTACTGGAAGGTTGGTGGAGCTAAATCCCAACATGCTATCGGATGCATGTGTCAGAGGATGAATGTTAGACAGAAAAGCATAAAGCATGTTGTACAAAGTGCTTTGAGTTTTCAAGTAGAATAGAAAAGAACGATATAAGACCCAGTACATTAACAGTGTTTTATAATCCAAGTGAATTTAGAATCTATGAAGCCAGTAACATCACAGCAAACAGTCGTCCAAGGTCGGGACAATTCAAAAATCCCTTCACTCTTTTTTATAAAAATACGTTTTACAAAAATCCTCAAGTCCTGAACTTTTCTTTAAAAAAAACAAGCATTTATTATCAAACTAAACAATCTTCCTGTGTGGAATAAACAGACAGACGTGATACATATTTTATTACAGATGAAATATACAGTCACAACACCTGTTCAGTTTCTAATGGAGATCTATGGATGTCTTGAAATGCATGAAATGGTGTGGAAAAGTCAAAGGGTTCATAGGCCTTCACCTCCACCTTCAGTCCACTCCAAACTGAAACCAATCAGAAGCCAGCCGAGGGAGCAAACAGCCAGGCTGTATTTCACTGCTGCTGGTTCCCGTCTTCCTCTTTAACCTGCTCTGGCTGACCTTTATCATCATCATCTAGCTGGTTTGCCTCCTCGGAATCGTCGGCAGTGGCTGCCAAGGCGTCGACAACACTGATGGTGCCAACCTGCTGTTGGACAGCGGCGCCCTGTGTGGTGGCCAGACCCTGCAGCGTCACCAGCTGGAACTGAGGTCCCACCAACTTAACAAAGGCCCCGGAGGCTGCTTGGCTGCTGGCCCCAGCTGCCCCTTCCTGACCGGCAGCGGTGGACAAAACTGTCAAGTTAGAGCCATCAGCTGAAAGCTCTGACCCAGAGAGCGAGGAGGTCAGGAGGGTGTACGCGCCAACATTGGTGCTGGGCTGGGCTCCTGCCACGGTCAGCACCTTCCCCAGTGGGAGGCTGGTCAGCTGGCTAAGAGGCAGGGTGATCTGGGTGGGTGCAGCATTGACTGAGGCAGGACCGGAGACAGCACGCGTCAGCCGGGGACGCTTGGGCCCGGGAGGCGCAGGCACCGGCGTGAGGGTCATCAGGACGTTGTTGAGGTGCTGCGATTTGCTCTTCAGCTCCTTGGCTCGCTTCCTGTGCTCATCACACTGCTGCTCCAGGGCTACAGGGGGAGACAGTGAAGTACCACAAGATTGCTGTTACTCCTTCATGCAGAATGCAGTCATTTCTACAAAGTTACACAAATCACAAGCACAAGAAAGACCACTTAGGATTCTGCACTGACCGGCTAAGCTGCGAGTGTACTGCTCTCTGTAACGGTCCATCTGGCTCTTGTGACTTGCCAGAACCTTTTTCACAAGGTCCAGCATTCCAAAGTTCTGCACTATGTTGTTGAGTAAAACAGCATCTGAGAAACAGAGCAGTCACGCTGCGTCATTTCACGATCTGTATTTTTATTAGTTGTCTGTGGCATGTGACTAACCGACCTACACCTGTGTGTGTTTCTAACCTTTGACCTGCAGCGGTGGGTCACACACTCTCTCCTGCAGCCCCTTCAGCACCTCCTGCAGCTCATTCTGGAAGTCCTCTACCACCTCTTCCAGCAGCCCTGCCTCCTTCACCGCACGCCAGAACGCAATGGAGTCCTCTGTGTACACAAACACACACATCAATAACATGATTACCTCTCTGAGTCAAGTGACTCCACTTGATGATGTCTGTGTGTATGTAGGTTGTTGATCACCTCCAATGGCTGTGACCCAGCCTGAAGCTTCCTCCATCACCTCTGGAAAAGATGCTGCAGCTCCATTCACTACAACAGAGACGGCACACGTGGTTGCAGTGCAGACTGTGGTGCTGGTTCAGAAGCTCCACTCATCTGTGCTGCGCGTTGGCTTCACTTTATATTTATTTATAACAATGACGTACTCCTGGATGCAAAGTCACTCACACTGTGACTGAATTACTGCCAAATGGGATTTTTCACAGGTAACATGTTTTCCCAGTCTTCACTAAAACTAGCTTGGAAATAACAAGTCAGGTTTTCTGTTTGCCTGTGACTATACTGCTGGATGAAGGTTTTAAAAAGCTCTTAAAACTGTGCTCACACTCATACATGGGGCCAAAGCCGAACCTAAAATCTGTGTTGGCAGCATTACATTAAGTGAGGCTAATGCAAAAGATTACTGATTAATCTTCATGATTCTGACCTCATCGTGTTTGCAAACCTGCACACGGAGATGTAACGCACTCCTCTGCAAAGTTATTTTTGTTTTCAGTATAGTGTACAGAATTTGTTAATTTTTACTGTTTAAAAGTGTTTATTTTTGCTTCATCACAGTCATTATTTTTATGTAGTGTATTTGATTTGCACCAAATCATTTTGTAAAAGGACTTACAATCAGCTGATGAAGGCGTGGCAGGAATCACATCGTCTGATGAATCAGTGCTGATGGACACTTTAGTTCCCACCAGGTCTATTTTAGTACTGCGGCAGGTGTTGGAGCAGACCTTTGTGTGGTGATAGAAGTCCAGTTCACCAGAGTCCATGATCTTCCTGTGAAATTAAATATGATGAAAGGCTGTTAGGCACAATTTGCTGTAACTGTCTATCATGTCTGACAGAAGAGTGCCATCGTGACGCAAAACATGCTGAAAATAAGTTACAATGCAAACCAAAGGCCAAAAGAATATCTAGGGGAGAGTTTAAGTATAGACAATAAATAAATAACCAGAGAACGTGGGATTCTCTACAAGTTTATGAATAAATTAAATGCAAACAGGGGAGGGAAGAAGATATGCACACAAAAAAAGGGAAATTTAAACAATTTAAATTACTAGTTTGAATGAAAAAGTTCTTTTTTAATGCATCGCACCCGAGACTGTGAGACCACCAGGCCCTCTACTGGTTGCTGTCGGGAACAACAAGCCGACTTGTCTCTTTTTTCACTCGTAAAATCTCAGATATCTACCGTCAACTTAACTCTGCAGGAGCGTCTGACTCTGAAGTAGACTTCCTGTTTCCCCCACTGTTTCCTCACAGTTATTTTCAAGCTTTACTCTTCCCTCCATAACTGATGTATCTAATCTTATTTAAAAAATCTACATCGTTCACCTGTCACCTTGACCCTCTTCCACTGTGTTAGTTAAAGCCTGTCTTCTGGATTACCAATGACCTTCTGATGGCAGCTGATTCTGGTCTCCTATATATCCTCATTCTTCTTGACAGCGTTTGATACCATTTCTCACAATATCCCCACATACCACGCCCCTCCCCCCCTGCTTGGATAGCCTCGTATCTCTCAGACCGCACTCAGTTTATCCAATTTAAATCACGCTCTTCAAGTCTCTATCCTGTTTCTGCTGGTGTGCCCCAGGGTTCAGTATTAGGGCCTCTTTTATTCATTATTTACATGCTCTCTCTTGGACATATATTCTGAAAATATAATATACATTTTCCCTGTTATGCTGATGACACCCAGCTCTACATTTATTCTAAACCCAATTCATCCCTCCCACCTACCTCCCTCTCAAACTGTCTCATCGAGATTAGATCCTGGTTCTCCTCCAATTTTCTTAAACTTAACAGTAATAAAACTGAAGTTTTACTCATTGGCACGGCCTCTATTAACCAAATCCCACAGTTTTTCCATTAACATTGAACGTTCTCCCACCCTTCCCTCCCCTCAGGTTAAGTTTGGGTGTCATACTTGATAATACTCTTTCATTCCAGTCTCACATTAATTACATAACCCGGTCTGCATACTTCCACTTACATAATATTAAGCGACTCCGCCCCTTCCCTCCTACCCATGCTGCTGCCATCCTTGTCCATAGTCTTATTACGTCCCGTACTGATTACTGCAATTCCCTCTTATTTGGTCTCCCTAAAAGGTCCCTTCATAAACTCCAACTTCTAATTTGTACTCCGTCAAGAGCTCATATTACCCCAGTTCTTCAGCAGCTTCACTGGTTGCCCATAGAAGGATAAACTTTAAAATCGTACTTCTCACGTACAAGTGTATCCATAAATCTGCTCCTTCCTATTTGTGTGACCTGCTCCATATCACCACTGTTTCCCGCCCTCTCAGATCCTCATCTGCTATTCATCTTACTGTTCCGTCCTCACGTCTGATCACTCCGGGGAACAGAGCCTTCAGCTCTGCTCCTCGGCTCTGGAACTCTCTTCCTCCAGCCATTAGAAATATAAGCTCTCTTCCTGTATTTAAGTCACAGCTCCAAACTCATCTGTTCAAACTGGCTTATTCGCGTTAGTGCTGATTTTATCTGTTGTCAAGTTCTGTTTTGCAATTTTAACTTATTTTATGTATTTTATGACTATTGCTCCTTTTATTAATGTTGTTCTTTGTAAGGTGACCTTGGCTTTTTAAAGGCACCCTCAAATAAAGTCTATTATTATTATTATTTTTATTATTATTATTAAAGTCAAAGTTTTGCAGAAGAAATGATGATGTTAAAGGTGGAGTAAAGAGACTTAGCCTTTGTATGGGTTGAACCCAGTTATGAGAGTGAGAGGAAGTTTAAGCCGCTCAGTGATGCCACATGATTTCAAGCAGCATTCATTTTACCTAAATACTCTCATATTACACCTGAGACAAACTCATCATATTACAGCCCACGCTGGAAGGAATTATATGATGGCTAACTTGTGTGAAAGATTTTAAATATCGGGGGGAAATCGAGCCATCAGGCCAGATCCTGGCTGGATCTTTCATATGTAAGCGTCAACATGTCCGACCAGTGGGTGTGTTGAGATTCAAACCTGTGCACAATTTTTAGTGAAATCACCTATGCCGTCAATTTGAAGCTCCTACGTCGCCTCGTTTTCCAATTACTGCATTCACAAACTTAGGTGTCCACGGCACCCGCCCGCCCAGCGAGGTGACAACAGTACAAAAGGCTGATTTGAGATCGCAAACTAACACACAATGTAACACGATCAAGTCTGATGAAGGCAGCTATAAGAAGTCCTGCACACAAGCACTCTGAAAAGGTTAAATACTGGATTCTCTCAAATTACATTGTGTTGAAAAACATACTGCACAGTGGGGTTTGTATCCACTACAGTTACTGTCTATTAATAACAAGTCCAGACCTGAGCATGGTGCCATTGAGTCGGATAGCTCTCTTCCAGTCCTTCAGAGTGGATTTCCCTGCTAAACACACAAACTCCTTTGGGCTGATGAGCTGCTCATTGAACTGATCAGAGGGGAAAGAAAAACAAGTCAGTGTAGATTCAGGACAAGCTAAGTGCTTTAAAAACGACTGTGTACCTGGACACATTTCACATTTATCCCAGGGCAGACGAATTTCTTCCAGATCAGAGTGGCTTTGACGTCTCCACATGTGATTGGGTAGAACACGTCAGCTTCCACATCCACCTCTTCACTTAATTTCACTGCAAAGACAGAGATGCACACATCTTCATAAGGACACTGAGTAAACTGTAAAGTAAACCATCACTTACACGTTCTTTTATTTACTTCTGAAAAATTCAGAAGAGTGAAAAATGGCACGGCAGTTTATTCTTTACAGAAAATTATGCAAACAAAGTTGAAAACAAGAAAAATAAATCCAGCTGAAGCTAATAAAGAAAAGTTCAGTTCAAATTACCAATGACTGCGTCTTCCTTTGCCAGTGAATCTGCTCTGATGGCCTCTGCTTCCATTGGTGCTACTGTGAGGACATTCTCCCTGAGGGGGGAAAAAACAGCAAACTTCTGCATATCAGTACATCTGCTGTACGTGATTTCATGTACAATATGTTATTTTGTATATATATGACTGTCAAGTAACTGGAGTTGGCAGACCACCTACAGTATTTCTGTTCTTTATGTAGCTATTCTGCATCTTATTACAGTTGTTTGAGTTTATTTCTAATGTTGTATCTCTCTCACTTTGTATGACAGTCATTTTATTTTATTTATTTTCCATTTTTGTACATGTTGAGTGATTTTACATTTCTTTGTTTGTGTCATTTCTTTGTAACGTGCACTTTTGCATATTTTTATTTTGTGTTTTTGTTGACATCTTGCTCATCTTTGGACCTGTTTGTGTCTCTGTATCTCTTTATAGCAGTTTTGCATTTCTATCTCACTATTACTCATCTTATATCTTTCAGTAAATTTGCCCCTTCACATTTATTTTACATTTTGACCACAAGGCCATGTGCAGTGAGTATGTGTTACCCGGTCTGAGGGGTCAACTCTGCAGTCACCAGCACTGCTTTATCCTCCTCTGCCACAGAGGGGAGGTCCTCGCTCCCCGACTCCGGTATGGTGACGATCACAACCTCATTCATTTCCTGCATGTTTACCTCTGACGAAGCCATGAAGACTCGGAGGAGCTCACCTACAGCCAGGTGACAGCAGGGGGTGGACAGATGTTACTGATTGTATAATGTTGTAAAAGATTTTTAGAATAATTAGAATAAATGATCTCCTGACTATAGCAAAAACACACCATAGTTCAGAGAAGGGTGGGAATGTGCGGAATTATTCCAGTAATACTGGGAATGACTGCAGAGCGTCCGTAACTGTATACGGGGGCTAAATGGCTGCTAGCTGTAGTAAACAATGACAGCATCTAGTGTGTACTTTGTCTACACTGAAAAACTACAGGAGACATCACTGTTTTGTGACGGAATTAAATTGTTGGGGTTTGAATTTGTTTGCAACAAACTAACTAACATATTGAAATGAACTGAACGTGTTTGCTTTCTTGGCCTGATCGAACAGAATGTAACGACGCTCCCGCAGATTAGAGTATTATAGAGGGAGCTGAATAAGCTTACCTTGGCCTTGGGACGTAATGTTGAAAACGGTGTGTTGGTGTCGTCCCGACAGAAAGGATGCTATCTAGTAAATCTGAACCTATTCCAGTAAATTACTGTCAAAATATAAAGCTGCTGATATCCGTCTCTTTTCGTCTTCATACAGAACACTGTCGCTCTATTTTTAAGATTTCTGAAGCCTAAATTTGAAAACAAATACAATTAAGATTTCCTGCTCGTACCCAGCTAGCATGAATAGTTTTCTGTATAGTTCTTCTTCGTTTGTTATTTTTCTTGGTGGTTGGCGCTCCCAGATGGTACATTACTGCCCTCGATTGGTGTGGAGGCTGAAATGCCACAAAATACAAAAAACAGAAGCTACCTAACAAATTAGGCTGTCTTAAAAATGAAATATAGCCTGATAGTTTTCACGTCTTCAGTTCTTTATAAATAAATCAATAAGGTACAGTTTCATTTCCGTTTTTGGATCAGTTGTCTATGCATACCCTCATATTTCCAGCATTGCAATAAAACATGTTCTATTGTTCTCCACTGCAGACACATTTTCCTGTGTGGTATTTTTCTGTTTAGTCTAAGTCCAGATATGACTGTCTCCTCTCTGCTGTTCTTTCTTGTGCTTCTCGTTTCTCTGTTTTCCTTTGAATTTTGTAAAAGCACTGTCCCTTCATATCTTCCTTTCAGTGCTTTCACCATCTTTCCTATATTCCTTGTCGTGTTATGCCCTTCATCCTTGTCCTAACAGAGTCTGTTTGGCGAGATCAGCTGAAAGACTCTTTGTGGTTTCCTTTGCTGTCCTATCAGCCATTTCAAGTCTTTTAACTTCACAACTTGTGCAGAATGTCCTGTTGCTGTCCAAATGTCTGTGTGTGTGTGTGTGTGTGTGTGCGTGCGTGCGTGCGCGTGTGTGCGTGCGTGTGTGTGTGTGTGTGTGCGTGCGTGCGTGTGTGTGTGTGTGTGTGTGTGCGTGCGCGCGTGCGTGTGTGCGTGTGTGCGTGCGTGCGTGCGTGCGTGTGTGTGTGCGTGCGTGCGTGTGCGTGCGTGCGTGCGTGCGTGTGTGTGCGTGCGTGCGTGCGTGCGTGTGTGCGTGCGTGCGTGCGTGCGTGCGTGTGTGTGTGTGTGTGTGTGTGTTGTATTTTCTGTTCAGTGATTGCTCCATTCCTAAGGTTCTCTCTTAGGAGCATTACATTAAAACCATCTCTGAGTTAAAAAATAAGAAAGCTATCCAGACTTTTTACATGTTTCTATATTTACTAAGTTTCTATAAGTTTTTGTACAGCTAATTGTTCTTGCTAATAATAAGAAGGAAACAGTTAAAATGCTATACGCATGAGAACAAAAGGATTATTACTTTTCTAAAATGTATTTATTTATTTTGCAACAAAGCCAGATCACAGAGCCTTGCAATAGAATTGGCAGCACACACTAGCAGCCATAGCAGCACAGAAGTTTCAGAATTTTCTAAAGTAAGAGATTAAACAAGACATTTATGGGTGTTATCAGCAAACATAAATGAAATTAATTTGTTCCTGAAAACATGCAAGTGCATCAATCACCAAAGACTTAGCAGATTTGGGGCTTATTATCATTAGGCTAGGATAATGTTGATAACAAACAACAACAGGCAAACAACGTGGTTTGTAAGCATGTCTAACAACATCAGGGCATGGTCCTATTGAGACAACCAATGAAGTCCTGGAGTCTCCTCCCACATATGGACCAGGAAATCACTGAGCTCCAAAACAGTCTGAGGTGTAACCTGGTGGTGTTGGATAGACCAAAAATAAAGTCCCAGACGTTTTCTATTAGATGGTATCAATTCCATCATCCTCCAGGAACTACCTTCCTGCTCTCACCACATAAGGAATATGTAAATATATTGTGTTGACTGTGAAGTCTATTTTATGTACAGAACACATTTAAAGAGGAGAAACTGCCCCCAAGTATTTTGAGGACAGACACATTCAAATTCCAGGTTAATAGTTTTTTTAAAAAAGTTTTAAAATACACTAAAGGTTAAAAGGTGTGTTTATTGTGTTAATTAATTATTGTGGAAAGTGGAAATAACAGTGACTTAGTAGTCATTATAATGTGTTTGCAAATTTGCAAATGTATGATGATCATGGCTGCTCTCCTCAAAATAAGCTGCCTTTATAAGTTACAGTATTAGTATTGATATGCAGGCCCTGTATCGGATCAATACCAAAATTTGCAGTATCATCGCATAGCACTAGTGGGAGGGAGACCTCACGATAAAATGATGGAGAAGAGATGTGAATGGGCAAAAAAATAAAATAAAATAAAATAGGAATCTTTACTACAGTGACCTTTTTGTTGCCGTCATTTTTCCCGTTACCCAGCGGGTCAGAGGAAGTGCTGCCTGACAAGCAGATCTCAGGGAGAAATCTCACTACAGCCGCTGTCTCGTGGGCATGCGCAGTAGAGTGGCTACAGTGCTAGCAGCTGAGTTGTGTGTGCAGTTATTAAATGACATTAAAATGGCTAGTTGTTCTTGGGCAGAAAACATACTCCAGCTTCTCCGTAAAATGAATAACTTTTATTTACCAGGTATGCGGGTGACAGTAAGAGAAAGGATGAAACGGATGAAGGCAGTTTGATAAGTAACCACGTCTAACTTTCTCTCCACAGGTTCGTGTCGTTCAAGCTGCTTTCGTTTTGAGATTGAAGGAGCCCATGTCGGCTGGATACCTCCTCACGTAGCTTCGCTTTTAGCACGCTATCCAGACGTGTTCAGTCCGCCACACCAGGGTGCAGTGACCCTCTGCCACGGCCTGGACTCCTACGAAAAGAGATCCGAGGCTGTGAGTCACGTACTGCAAGCTCTCAGACAGGAGCCCTCTTTAACCTGCCTTAAAGGATGGAGAGATGAGGTGAGGCACGCAAGTCAAACGTCAACGTATACAATTGTGTCTTTGTGTGGTTTTTCACTGGAAGCATTACATACTCTTTACCCGTGGCCAACTGTATCACGAGTTGTAAAACCAAGCCTGACCCCCCCCCCCCCCCCCAGTCAGAATTTAGTAAAACGTTTTAACTTTGCAAGCAATGTTCCCTCTCATTTTTCATGTGTCTGAGCGAACACACAAACTCCCTGAGCGGTCCCTTGGACCACTGTGAGCAACAGCAGACATGTCCACTGTGGTCACGCCAGCATCGAATCCATCCAAGTTACATGGTTTATTAAAATAAGCAAATTACAGCATTTACATTTATGTTAGACTACTTTTATTTAACTGCTTTAGCCCACTTACACAGCGCAGCCAGTCACTTACTGACTAACACTGCAAAACAGAATTGTTAAAGTTTCAATTTTAATTTCAAATCAGGTTAGTTTTTTTTTTTTGTGCGCAACGCAGATTTTTTGTGCGCAGAGACCAAGCCAGCAGTGCGCAATTGCGCACGTGCGCAGCTTAGAGGGAACATTGTTTGCAAGTGTGTCCTCACTGCAACATCTGAGACTCTAGTACGCGCAAAAGCTCAGGTAAATGTAGAGGAAGTAGTGTTTCCACAAAGAATGCAAAGAAAACAGTTCATTTAAAGAACTGAAGGGTATCTACAAACCTTTGGCGTTGTGGGTGGATTACACTGTCCTCTGTTTTGTGATACAATTTGTCCTGTTTTGTAAATACAACATGAAAGTGATTTTTTTTTTTTTTTTAAGTATTTTCTTCATTTTGTTACTAAGAATTTCTTGTGTTTTACATGCTTTATTTTGCACTATAGTGAAATATTTCTGTATACCATTCAGAAATTGTCATTAGTTGTCTTTTGCAATATAAAGTTTTTTATTTGTGCGTGCTCAAATATGGGGTCTTGTATTGGATCGCACTATCTGGACACGGCAACTTGGCTTTGCAAAACTTTTCACATTAAATGAGCTACTACATGTATTTTAATTATTCTTAATTGTTTTGTTATCTCTATAGCAAAACAATTAGGAATAATTAAAATTTTACATCACTACGTGTTGCATCCATCTCTTCATCGTAGAATTCAGACATTTTCAGTCCCAATGCCACAGATGTATAAATCAAGCACGTAGCCAAACATTTGTGTCAGTTTTGCAACAGTCTCGCTTGTGAAGTTTCTTCCCTCCAACATATTCCACAATCTACTACACGTAATATTAATAGAAAAAGTAACTTTGTGGCAACTCAGATGAAGTTACACCCATTGGCATATAAGTTGCCAAAGCTCTGCTTAGCCAAGTTCCATATCTCCTGAAAATTAACACTGGCCCCAAAAACTATGCACCAGGAGCTTCAAGGCATTCTTTCCATGGCTGAACAGCTTTGATAGTGTGGCATGATCCAAACCAGACGGGTCCATTATAATGCTTTGTTTTTTACCTTTTAGCTTAATCATTTTTTTCTCTTAGCAAATTATGTGACTCCAATTCCAGCTATAACGTGTGTTTTGATTTCTAGGCCTATGCCCTACAATAAACACTGCTTTGAAAACGTTTTTGCCACCTTTCTTATCATTAGTTTTTATGTGCCTAGCCCTAAGTGAAAGTGGGGGGGAAGTCATGTTTCTGTTCCACTAGTACCTACTTGGCTCCACTTGGCTCGACTCGTTTTTTTGGGTTTTCCATTAGGTAGTAGTTCCTGATTCCAGGTACTTTTTTACTATCTGCTGGGATTCCAAGTGAGCAGAGTCGATTCAAAAATGTGACATTGGTAGACTGCATTCCACCGATTGCCAGTCAGTGACATCACTCAGTGCTGTGGTTCCCAAGGTGGGGGGTGGGGGGGCTCCCACACAAATGCAAAGCAGAAGATGAAGCATCGCCAAACCAACTTCCTCCCAAGCCAAAGACAAGAAAATATGATGAACAGCCCCTGCTGACTTCAGCACATCCAAGGAGGAACAGTTCATTGATCTAACCTCTGATTCAACAAAGAGGCTGCAGTTTAAGAGGCTGTGCGAAGATTTTCTTGTAAAACAAAGGAGCCTAGTAAAAAAAAAAAGTTTGGGAACCACTGACTCAATGTCACATAAAAGCAAGTCCTTCACAAAAATCAAACCTGCCATTTTTGTAATTGGGGAAGTGTCTACGCAAATACCAATACCTTAGACCAATCATGATATGCATATTTATTTGGTCTTGGTGACTGATGATAGCAGGAACCAGGCAGAACAACCTGAAATGAGAATGTGTACCAGGAGATCTGTGAGCTGATGGCTGCTCAGGGATACCAGAGGACGTACCAGAGCAATCTCAACAAAAACCTATTGAATATAAAAGCGATTGCAGGACCATCAAGGACCACCACAGTCAGAGTGGTTTGACTGGAAATGGTTCAATCAAATGGACTGCATCTGCAGGCACTGACCGGCGAGCAACAGGAGGAAGATTGGGCTTGACTCGGCTACAGCATTGTTGGAAACCATAATGAGGATGGTGAGTTCTTTATGGGTTAATGCGTCTTTTATGCTAATTATCCCATTGGTGGTAAGCTCACTTTGAACTCACAAGAATATTTTAAAGGTAATACCATTGTCTCCTATATGCAGACAATAACCTGGATGGTTAACTATCAATTCTAACTCCAAGTAGTCACATCCAACAACAAAATATTTTTAGCTCCAAGTGCATTTCCACAATATTGTTTTTAAACTGGCTTTCATTAACAGTCTCCCATTTCTGCCTTTCGCAAGAGGAAGAGGACCCACACCAAACGAGTGTACTTGAAGAGATGCAGGCTCAGTGTCCTAAATCTGGCCCACCATGAACAGCACAATCGATTTGCTTCTCAGTGAGAGATGTAAGGCAATTGAGCAAGAAGCCATCTTCCAGAGGAAGGAGATTACAGAGTGCTACCTTCATCCAGGCATTCCTCTTTGTGCTGGGTGAGCTTGTACAGGCAATGAGTTGCCAGCGTGAGTGACATTTTTACCCCTCAGCTGTGAAAGGCTGATGTGGTATCATCGTCACCCTGTTGGCGAGCGGGCAGCATGGACTCCTAATTTTGTAAATGTGATAACTCAAGAAGGAAGTCACGTAGGACGTTTAAATTGAAACCATAGGTGCAACTACTAAAAATCGGGGACAGGTTTAAATCTCAGTGACCTTGACTTGAAAGGTCTGAGGTCAAGTTTTCTGAAAATCTTGTGAAAACAAGCATAAAGCATAACTCAAAAATGTAGGATTTTGAAATTAATACCATAGGTGTGGCTAGTAGGAGGCTGAGTGGTAGCACTGGCAGTCACCAGTATTTTTACATCATGAATGCAATAAATGTATATAGTTTAACTTTTCAGCCTTCATTTTGCACATTGTAAATCGTTTGGATTTTGCTGCTGACTATAATAAAGAATTCAGTGACCATTGTGTATGTGATTTTTTTTTTGTTTTTTATTTTGTCTGTTACAACACCAGTAGGGAAAAAAAGTACGAACCAAACAATTATCAGTGAAGTTTTGGTGCAATGACAGCTCATTTGTAATAAAAAGTAACCAAAAGAAATAATCTTCTTCACCAGGTAAAGTCATCACAAAAAACACTGTTATTGGATGCTCCAATGCAGAAGATATTGCACACTTTAGTTATTGCAACAGTATATCAACAAACTGTGTCATACTGGTGTCAGCATTTCCTATAACTCTGTTAGTGTTTATTAGGATTTAACATAACACAAAAAAGTTAAATTTATCTTTTAACATTTAATTTGTATCACTGAATCTTGGTCACCAGGAAAAATAAAACTTAGAAACAAAGATGGAGACAGAACACAACTTTATTGTCAAAATTCATAGTGACATTAAACAGGAGTGCATTTGTGGGGACATGACTGGGAAGGCAACGGCACCTTCCCTTCAGTCTGCTGAAAGCATTTTCAATAACCAGCCATGCTCAAATGATTGTCTTTTTTAAATGTCCAGTGTCATGAAATGGTTTCAAGAACCAGCCTTGCAAGGGACAAGCTGTGTCTCCAAGTATGTAATAGCTACCACACCATTGTTCTTGATGTGAGCTGGTAAGAGGTTTTCCCAGCTAGCTAACTCCTACAGTGTGAACATATTGGTATGGTATTCAGTTATATTGGAAAACAACCTAAACCAAGTTGAGTCTAGTTGAGTTGACTCAAGATGAGTAGGTACTAGTGGAAAAGAGGTTCATTTGTCCTCTAAACCTAAGAACTGGTTGTGCTACCCTTGGCAATGAGAACTGCAGTGCAAAACATTTGTCATGACTTGCAAGTGTATTAGAACATTATCATGCTGTATGGGTTATACAGCAGGATCGTGCACATCAGTTTCAGAGTACTATATGATATAGCAAGATAGTGTATATATATATATATATATATATATATATATATATATATATATATATATATATATATACATACACACACACACACACATGCAATGGCAAGGTGGGAACAGCCCACCTGAGATTGGGAACTGACCTGAAAGACAGGATAATTGCGAAGCTTAAAACCTGGACTCTCTGTAGCCGATTACCAAGACTACGTAAAAAAGCCTTTGAGGATCTACTAGGTGATGTGAATGCAGCACTATGGACCATATCTACTGCAACCATCACCGAAACTAACCAGCTGATCTACATCATGGCAGCAGTGATCAATGAGGTGCATGGCTACAAGTAGAACAGCCACAAGGAGCAGTACAGTCCATGGAAAAGGAGGCTAGAGGCCAAGGTCAAGGAAGCACGGAGGAAAGTTAGCCAACTATAGGAGCTGCAAAATGGTGCAATGAAGAAGGTGCCTAAGAAGTACAGCACGCTGTCTCTACCTGAGGCCTTGGAAACTACCAAGGAAAGACTCACAGCCTTGGCCAGCCGCTTTAAGAGGTACACCAGAGAGATAGAAGGCACGTGAACAAACCACTTGTTCTCCACAGAACCATCCAAGGTGTACAGAGACTGAGCAATACTGGAAGAGCATATGGGAGAAGGACACAACACATGATGGCAATGCTCAGTGGCTAGTGGATCTAAGAGCGAACCACAACAACCTCCCTGAACAGAGACCAGTAACCATTACAGTGGCAGACATCCAAGAAAAGGTCTCCAGTATGAAGAGTTGGACAGCACCAGGCCCCGACATGATTCATGTCTACTGGCTGAAGAAGCTGACTGCACTCCATGAGCATCTGGCAGCACAAATGAACCAGCTGCTAGTGGATGAGAGACACCCAGAATGGCTAACTGAAGGCCGGACAGTCCTGATCCTCAAGAACCCCCAGAAGGAACCGGTTCCATCAAACTACCGGCGAATAACCTGCCTCAGTACCACGTGGAAGCTCCTGTCAAGCATCATAGCAGCTAAGAGGAACAGTTACATAGCTCGATAGTGGGGCACAGAAAGGAATTGGCAAGAGGAGGAGCCAAACGCGAGCTATTGACCTTGTTTTCTCCTTGGGTTTAAATATAAATGACATTCGTGTGGAAAATGTCCATGTGAGTGACCATAGCTGCATATATTTTAACTTGTCGTTTTATTTGGATCCCCCGGCTCCCAAAATGACGATTGAAAGGCGAATCATAAACCAGAACGCCGGCAAAAGGTTCTCTGCCATGTTCGACGCTGAAATGACTTACAATGATTTGGACTCTCTTGTCTCATCCTTTAATAACCAGTGTAATTCTATTTTAGACATAGTGGCACCTCTGAAAAAAAGTACTGTCCTATGTCTGAAATCTCATCCTTGGTTAAATGAAAACATTCGTAATTTCAGGAGATACTGTCGCAAGCTAGAACGTTTGTGGAAGGCTTCCAAGCTTGAGGTTTATAAGTTACACCTTAAAGAATCTATCCTCTTGCTAAATGACATGTGGAAAAATGCCAGAACAGAGTATTTTTCACACCTCATAGCTTCCCGATGCTCCTTGTGCACCAGTTCACTCAACGTCCGAATGCAATGAGTTTATGAACTATTTCAGAAATAAGGTCATTGCCATCAGGTCTAATATCTCTCCATCATCTTCTCAATATCAAACTTTCAACTTGCTCTCCTCTGATACTTGGTCCTCTTTTACTCCTGTTACATTACAAGACATCAGAGACCTGCTTTGTCATATAAAACAGACTTCAAGCCCCCTTGATGTCCTTCCATCTTCATTTTTCACTAGTGTGTTCGATTCAATTGGCCCCTGTATTGTGGAAATGATAAATACTTCTCTTCATACTGGCTCAGTTCCTAGCTTCTTTAAACAAGCTATTGTTGAGCCAATATTAAAGAAACCTCAGCTGGATCCATCTCTTCCTAACAGTTATAGGCCAATATCCAAATTGCCTTTTATATCGAAAATTTTAGAAAAAGTAGTACTAGAGCAACTTAACTATTTTCTAGATAAAAATGCTGTTATGGACACTTTCCAGTCTGGTTTTCGTAAATTGCATTCCACTGAAACGGCCTTACTTAGAGTATCTAGTGATATCTTGATGGCAGCAGACTCTGGAGAGTACACAGTGCTGGTCCTGTTGGATCTCAGCTCTGCTTTTGACACTGTAGATCACAGTATCATGATAAACAGACTCGAGAACTTGTTTGGGATTACTGGTGTTGTTTTAAAATGGTTTATATCATATCTGTCTGAGAGATCTTTTACTGTTTGCATGAATCATGTCACGTCAGAATCAACAGTTTTGCCGTGTGGGGTACCTCAAGGATCTGTCCTGGGTCCAATTCTCTTTTTACTTTATGTATTTCCCCTAGGCCAAATTATTAAGCGCTATAAATATATCTCCTATCATCTCTATGCTGACGACATCCAGCTATACTGTTCCTTCAAAATGTCTGAGTTTTATAAATTGTCTAATTTAAGTAATTGCCTGACAGAAATCAACAAATGGTTATATGACAATTTTCTGCAACTAAACTCTGATAAAACAGAAACTCTAATTCTTGCTCCAGACCACATGGTCCCAGAAATTAGAAAGCATATCAGCTTCTTAGACCCTTCTGTAAAATCATGCCTTAGAAATCTCGGTGTCATGTTTGACAGCTCGATGTCGCTCGAGCAGCATTCTAAGCAGCTGGTCCGAAACTGTTTTTATCATTTACGGAATATCTCTAAACTCAGACTAATGGTATCAAAGCTTGAACTTGAGATGATTATTCATGCTTTTATTTCTTCTCGTTTAGACTATTGTAATGGCCTTTTTACTTGTTTTAACAAATCAGCCTTAAATCGTCTTCAGACTGTGCAGAATGCTGCAGCACGACTCTTAACAGGCACCAAGAGAAGATCACATATCACTCCAGTCTTGGCCTCCCTTCACTGGTTGCCCATAAATTTTAGGTTTCATTTTAAAATTTTACTTCTAACCTTTAGGGCCCTACATGGTCAGGCTCCTCAATATTTATCTGACCTGCTGAAACCACATACATCTTCTCGGGCTTTAAGGTCATTAGATCAGAGACTGCTGGTGGTACCGCGCACTCGTTTTAAAACTCGTGGTGATCGGGCCTTTCAGACTGTGGCACCACGGTTGTGGAATTCTCTCCCACTGTCTCTTCGCTGCACGGACTCCATTGATTCTTTTAAGAAACAGCTGAAGACATTTTTATTTAGAAAAGCATTTGATTAATTTCTTCTTATGCTGTTTTATAGTTTTATTGTTTTACATTGTTTTATTTACTGTTATATTGTTTTTATATTCCCATTTCCTGTGTTGTAAAGCACTTTGTGATTTTTATCTGTGAAAAGCGCTATATAAATAAATTTTACTTACTTACTTACTATTGGTAGACAGAGCAGTTGCCTGAGACTGCAAGACCAGGCTGACCAACTTATGCACTGTCTGGATTGATTACAAGAAGGCCTGTGGCTCAATGCCGCACACCAGGATCTTGGAATGCCTAGAACTATACAAGATCAACAGAATCCTAAAAGCCTTCATTCACTTGCTAAATGAATACCTCAGGCAGCAGAAACCCAAGAATGCAGAGAAAGAGGAGGCACCATCATGGAAGGACAGGCCCCTGCACGGTATGTACCACAGGCAGATAGAGGAAGTGGCTAACATCCAGAAATCCTACCAGTGGCTGGACAAAGCCGGACTGAAAGACAGCACAGAGGCACTAATCATGGCAGCACAGGAACAAGCTCTGAGCACATAGAGGCTGGGGTCTACCACACCAGGCAAGACTCCAGGTGCAGGCTGTGTAAAGATGCCCCTGAGACAATCCAGCACATAACAGCAGGGTGCAAGATGCTAGCAGGTATGGAGCACCATAACCAAGTGGCTGGCATAGTATACAGGAACATCTGTGCCGAGTATAACCTGGAAGTCCTGATTAGTACCTCTGTGCTGTCTTCTACTCCAGCTTTTTCCAGCCACTGGTAGGATTTCTGGATATCAGCCACCTCCACTATCTGCCAGTGGTACATACCAGGGGCCTGTCCTTCCATGATGGTTTCTCCTCTTCCTTTACTTTCTTGGGTTTCTGCTACTTGAGGTATTCACTGAGCACGCAGTCAGGAAGATGGCCCTCTTCTTCCTGATGTATTCTTGGATGTTCGTTGCCTCATCCTGGACCGTGGTGCTGACACTCACTAGTCCCTGGCCTCCTTCCCTACGCTTAACATACAGCCTCAGGGTGCTGGACTTGGGGTGAAACCCTCCATGCATGGTCAGACGTTTCCTGGTTTTGATGTCAGTGGCTCCTTTGGCCAGCTTATTGACAGAGCAGGGTGCCTGATCACAGGCAGGGCGTAGGTGTTGATAGCCAGATAGCCTGGATCTTTTTCTTACCATTCAGCTGACTCCTCAGGACTTGCCTGACCCTCTGCAGGTACTCAGTGGTTGCAGCTTTCCTAGCGGCCTCTTCATGGTTCCCATTTACCTGTGGGATCCCCAGGTACCTGTGGCTGTCCTCTATGTCTGCAATGTTGCCTTCTGGTAGTTCAATCCTGTCAGTTCTGGCTACCTTCCGTTGTTATCATCAGACTAAATTTCTCCAGTCTTAACAACATTCCGATGTTGTTCCTGTAGATAGATCCTGGTGGTGAGGATCAATGAATCAGTGTCACGTTCACTCTTGGCATACAGCTTAATGTCATCCATGTAGACATACAGCTTAATGTCATCCATGTAGAGGAGGTGGCAACGGCTCCATTCTGTAGCCAGTATCTGTAGCCAGTCTAGTTAACGGTGTCACTGAGGGGGTTCAGGCCTATGCAGAACAGCAGTAGATCCCGCACTTGATGTTGACTTGTGATATTAGCTTGAAGTTGGGCTCTAGTGTGTACGCCACATCCCCACTGAGTCATTGATGGTCCTGATGAGAATATATATATATACACACACACACACACACACACACACACACACACACACATATATATATATATATATATATATATGTACGCCTAGAACTAAAGCATCCCACATATTTTATTAAAGTGCATGTTAAAGGACATGTGCTGGTCAAAGTTATCACAGTGTTAATGAAGGCAAAGGTAATGCCTTAGCAGTATTTGATTAAAAAAACTTTTAATCTAATTTAAGGCCAAGTAGAAAAGCATCAGTTTGATCTGACTGTAGGAGAAGAAAATTACACAACATCCAGCCCTTTATGGCTTTGAGACATGCCATAACTTGTTGATGTATAGATTATTATACCTGGGCTTTATAGCAATGAAAATGTAAGCATCCATCCATTTACATAATCCCACTAACTGCATGACTTTGACTGGTGGAAGAAGCCGGAGAACCTGGAGAGAACCCATGCAGACACAAGGAGAACATGCAAACTTCATAAAGAAAAACCCGGCCAGATGGTGGAGTCAAACCCAGCAGCTTCTTGCTGTGTGGCAAGAGTCCTAACCACCATGCTAACCAAATTGCATTGCATTACATTTTGGCTTTGGGTTCAGTTTTTTACTTCTCTGAATGGTTATAAGCAGGTGGAATGAAAAGGGCAAAGCAAGATAGTTTCACTGTCTTAAATATAGGTGGAAGGTGTGAAATAATGTTCAAGGTTAAATCAACTTACATGTTCTCACTTATAACTAAAACATCTATTCTTTCAGAAATACAGTGTAATGCCCAGATTTTCAGACTGCCCTTTGATGTGGATGGAAAGAGCAGCTACAAGTAGGTTTTGGAGCACCATCTCATCCTTTTATATTATACCTGTGTTTGAGCTGTATGATCAGACCATGCTGCTACACTGCAGGTCTCTTTGGGGTGAAGCGGTATGGAGTTCATATCAATGGCTACACTGTCAGTGACAGTCAGGAGATTTGTATGTGGTTGGCACGGCGCTCCCACACCAAGCAGACGTACCCTGGGCTCCTGGATAACATGGTAAGAATAGACTGAAACACTGACATACTGCCATAGTGTGATGAAAGCATTGGTGCATCATCTCATGTCAAGCTATTCCACTTCAGTTTCTTCAGTGTATTGCTTGTATCCTCGAAGGCAGCAGGTGGGCTGGCTGCTGGTGTGGGCATCAAACACACTCTGGTCAAAGAGTGTCAAGAGGAAGCCTGTGTTCCAGCAGCCATAGCTAAGAAGGCTCGTCCAGTTGCAACAGTAAGGTGAGCTTGATACACTGCTAAGAAGAAGAGGGTTAAAGAACAACGCTAAGGGTAGTCTACACTTTGTTTTCTTACTGACATATCTCCCGAAAAGACTCCAACTAACAGTGATTACACAGTAACAGATCAAAAGGCAAAAACAGAGCCACCAGATCCAGATCCCCACATAATAAGGGGGATGGGGCTGTGTGTATATATATATATGTATATATATATATATATATATATATATATATATATATATATATATATATATATATATATATATATATATAACACCCAGCTCGCCCTCTGCGGGCGGTTTATCCTTCAAGCTCGGGTCCTCTACCAGAGGCCTGGGAGCTTGAGGGTCCTGCATAGTATCTTAGCTGTTCCCAGGACTGCGCTCTTCTGGACAGAGATCTCCGATGTTGTTCCCGGGATCTGCTGGAGCCACTCGCCTAGCTTGGGAGTCACCGCACCTAGTGCTCCGATTACTTGCCATTCATATTATTATTGGGTGGCTGTAGCTCAGGTGGCAGAGCGGGTCAGCCACTAATCAGAAGGTCGGTGGTTCGATCCCAGGCTGCCTCCTGGCTGCATGCCAAATATCCTTGAGCAAGATACTAACCCCATATTTGCCTACTGGTGGTGGTCAGAGGGCCCGGTGGCACCTGTGTCCGGCAGCCTCGCCTCTGTCAGTGCGCCCCAGGGCAGCTGTGGCTACAATGTAGCTTGCCATCCCCAGTGTGTGAATGCGTGTGTGAATGGGTGAATGACTGAAAGCGCTTTGGGGTCCTTAAGGACTAGAAAAGCGCTATACAAATGCAGGCCATTTGCAGGCCATTTACCACTGGGATCACCGTTATCTTCACCCTGCACATCCTCTCGAGCTCTTCTCTGAGCCCTTGGTATTTCTCAAGCTTCTCGTGTTCTTTCTTTCTGATGTTGCTGTCATTCGGAACCGCTACATCGATCACTACGGCCATCTTCTTCTGTTTGTCTACCACACAGGTGTCGGACTCCAGGCCTCGAGGGCCGGTGTCCTGCAGGTTTTAGATGTGTCCTTGATCCAACACAGCTGATTTAAAGGCTAAATGACCTCCTCAACATGTCTTGAAGTTCTCCAGAGGCCTGGTAATGAAGTAATCATTTGATTCAGGTGTGTTGACCCAGGGTGAGATCTAAAACCTGCAGGACACCGGCCCTCAAGGCCTGGAGTCCGACACCCCTGGTCTACCACCACTATGTCCGGTTGGTTAGCCACCACCATTTTGTCCGTCTGTATCTGGAAGTCCCACAGGATCTTAGCTCGGTCATTCTCCACCACCCTTTGAGGAGTCTCCCATTTTGACCTTGGAACTTGCAGGCCATACTCGGCACAGATGTTTCTGTATACTATGCTGGCCACTTGGTTATGGCGTTCCATGTATGCCCTGCCTGCTAGCATCTTGCACCCTGCTTTTATGTGCTGGATTGTCTCAGGGGCATCTTTACACAGCCTGCACCTGGGGTCTTGCCTGGTGTGATAGACCCCAGCCTCTATGGATCTTGTACTCAGAGCTTGTTCTTCTGCTGCCATGATTAGTGCCTCTGTGCTGTCTTTCAGTCCAGCTTTATCCAGCCACTGGTAGGATTTCTGGATATCAGCCACCTCCTCTATCTGCCGGTGGTACATACCGTGCAGGGTCCTGTCCTTCCATGATGGTTCCTCGTCTCCCTCCTCTTTCTTGGGTTTTTGCTGCCTGAGGTATTCACTGAGCACTCGGTCAGTTGGGGCCATCTTCCCAATGTATTCTTGGATGTTCGTTGTCTCATCCTGGACTGTGGTGCTGACACTCACCAGTCCCCGGCCCCCTTCCTTCCGCTTAGCATACAGCCCCAGCGTGCTGGACTTGGGGTGAAACCCTCCATGCATGGTAAGGAGCTTTCTTGTCTTTATGTCAGTGGCTTCTATCTCCTCCTTTGGCCAACTTTTTATACCAGCTGGGTACCTGATCACAGGCAGGGCGTAGGTGTTGATAGCCCGGATCTTGTTCTTGCCATTCAGCTGACTCCTCAGGACTTGCCTGACCCTCTGCAGGTACTTGGTGGTTGCAGCTTTCCTAGCTGCCTCTTCATGGTTCCCATTCGCCTGCGGGATCCCCAGGTACTTGTAACTGTCCTCTATGTCTGCAATGTTGCCTTCTAGTAGTTCGATCCCCTCAGTTCTGACTACCTTCCCTCTCTTTGTTATCATCTGACTACACTTCTCCAGCCCGAATGACATCCCGATGTCATTGCTGTATATCCTGGTAATGTGGATCAGTGAATCGATGTCTCGTTCACTCTTGGCGTACAGCTTGATGTCATCCATGTACAGGAGGTGGCTGACAACTGCTCCGTTCCGTAGTCGGTATCCGTAGCCAGTATCCGTAGCCAGTCTTGTTAATGATCTCACTGAGGGGGTTGAGGCCTATGCAGAACAGCAGTGGGGACAGAGCATCTCCTTTGTAGATCCCACACTTGATGGTGACTTGTGCTATGGAGTTGGCCTCTAGTGTTGTACGCCACATCCCCATTGAGTTCCTGATGAAGGCTCTTAGGGTCCTGTTGATCTTGTACAATTCTAGGCATTCCAGTATCCAGCTGTGGGGCATTGAGTCATAGGCCTTCTTGTAATCAATCCAGGCAGTGCACAGGTCGGTGAGCCTGGTCTTGCAGTCTCGGCTGACTGTTCTGTCTAGCAGTAGCTGGTGTTTTTGCGCCATGTATTGACCCATGTGCCTGTTCATCTTAGCCGATATGATGCCTGACAGGAGCTTCCATGTAGTACTGAGGCAGGTTATTGGTCGGTAGTTGGATGGGACCCGTCCCTTCTTGGGGTCCTTGAGGATCAGGACCGTCCGACCTTTGGTTAGCCATTCCGGGTGTCTCTCGTCAACTAGCAGCTGGTTCATTTGTGCTGCCAGACGCTCGTGGAGTGCAGTCAGCTTCTTCAGCCAGTAGGCGTGAACCATGTCAGGGCCTGGTGCTGTCCAACTCTTCATACTAGAGACCCTTGCTTGGATGTCTGCCACCATGATGGTTACTGGACCCTGTTCAGGTTGGTTGCTATGGTCTGCCCTCAGATCCACTAGGCACTGAGCATTGCCGTTATGGGTTGCGTCTTTCTCCCATATGCTCTTACAGTATTGCTCTGTCTCCAGCCTTGGTGGTGCTGTTCTCTTATTGTTCCCTTGTCACTGAGAGTACACCTTTGCTGGTTCTGTGGAGAACAGCTGGTTTATTCTCCTGCCTTCTGTCTCTCTGGTGTACCTCCTCAAGCGGCTGGCCAAGGCTGTGAGTCTTTGCTTGGCAGTTTCCAAGGCCTCAGGTATGGACAGCTTGCTGTATTTTTTTTATGCACCTTCTTTGTCGCACGATTCTGCAACTCTGTTAGTTGGCTAACCTCCCTCCGTGCTAATTTGATCTTGCCCTCTAGCCTCCTTCCCCATGGAGGGTACTGCTCCTTGTGGCTGTTCAACTTATAGCCAAGCATCTCACTCATCACTGCTGCCGTATTGTAGATCAGCTTGTTAGTCTCGGTAAGCGTGGCTTTAGGTATCATCCGTAGTGCTGCATTAACATCATCTAGCAGACCTTCTGAGGGTACTTCACATAATCTTGGTAACCGGCTACGGGGGATCCAGGTTTCAAGCTTGGCCATGATCCTATCTTTCAGGTCAGTTCCTCTCGCACTCAACGATCCTTCTCCTATCGCACTTGGAGCTTTGTACCCAATCTCCCCCCTGACCTAGCGTCCTGGCTCCCCCTTTCCGTAGCATTTATGTTGTACCTTGTCAATCTCTAGCTGTGAGAGCAATCCCTTCTTTCGAATGTTGGAACACTGAGCTACTAGTTGTTTCGCCGTCATTGTGGATGTTGGATATCGAAGAATCCATAGGTCCCTCATCCTATTCATGTAACCCCTTCCGCCAGGGTTACTTGCGTAGTAGCATTCCAACAACGCCCTGTTTTCGTCTCTTGCTTCTTGTTCTAGTAGCCCACTTCTCGTCAGGGTGCCCTGGTTCCTCAACACCTGACGCGGACCTCGTTGATCCGGGCGACGTCCAAGCCGGCATGCCTTCATATTTATGTGTCTCGCTCATGTCTGCGGTAGGCTCGCTTAGCATAGGGGGTCTAGCCTTAGGACCCTTGCTGGATACAGATGCCCCAGGCGGGGATCAAACTTGCGATCCTCTGCTCCTGTACATATATATATATATATATATATATATATATATATATATATATATATATATATATGTATATATATATATGTATATGTATATATATATATATATATATATATATATATATATACTAGGGGTGCAACGATACACAAAATTCACGGTTCGGTTCGGTTCGATACTTTGGTGTCACGGTTCGATATTTTTTTGATACAAAAAAAAATGTTCATGCCTTTTTAATTTGTCATTTATTAAATTTTCACGGCACATTCTGCACCACATCTCTGTGCGTTCATCATTTGTTTGAAGCCAGCTCACCTCCTGCAACCACTTTTCCGAGAATTTGCGCTTCTTTTGTGGTTCGGACTCCTGACATTTCTTTGGAGGTGGAGGAACACCAAAGTAATTGCTTAAAGGCGCTTGCTTCTTCGACATCTTTAACAGTTCTAAACAAATGTCTGTCCTCCTCCAGAAAATCTTATGTATGCAAACACGCGTTGCAACTCCTTATCTTGTGCGCGTTTTTTATTTTGACAGCGAATGCGCACCTGCGGACCACTTATGTGCAGCCCTGGTTATTTAGCTTGTCATATTGCAGCCACAGAAATTTTTTTGTCCATGAAACCATAAAGCTGCACTTTCTTTTTGCCTTATAGTCTGATTTGTCATACCTTTTCCGTTTTGTGGTAAGCTTTTCTTTGGCTGTCACTTCTTCACCCTGACCTGTCTTATTTGGCTCAGCAGAACTAAAATATTTGTACTGCTGCTTTTACACACTCACTCACATAACGCTCAGCGATTCTCTGCGCGATCAACCTCTCACATGTTTAAGCTTGCTGCGGGAGATTTCACTTGTCATGTTTGCATAGTAAGTTAATGATTGATAAGATGATGTCAGAGGAATTGGTGCACAAATTATCATCACTCACCAATCAGTACTGTCGTTCTCTATACACAGTTCGCGCGATTGCAAAGTGAAAGCAAAAAACAAACGCAATTTCAATATGTCACATATTGACAGTGGCTCACCGATGCCAATGACATAATTACCCAGCTACATTTCCGAAAGAATGCAAAAGCATTGACATATATCTTTCCTTCCTACGATAGGCCGACGGGCAGGGCAGAGATAGATTTTGGTAGCCCGACTGGAAAAATCGCTAGCCCCGGGACGTCAGGCTAGCGATTTTGCGAGCCCTGTATCTGATTGAGGAATCACTCATCTTTGGAAAAGAGAGTTTATTACAGAGAAATGGCTCTTTCCAAAATAAAAGCTATACTATACACTTCTTCTGGGCTATATTCTCAGCAGCATATTAAACATATCAGGTCCCCATAAGGAGAATCATGTGCTAACGGCTGTCTAAATGACTCGGGTAAAGTTTGTAGCATGCGTGCTTGTTGTTTTTGTCTGCTTCCACTTGTCTTTGCACTAGGATGATGTCGGGGTAAATGTGCAGTCATATTCGTTGTGTTCCCACTAGTGCTGTCAGCGTTAATCTGAAATGAGGTTAACGCCACAACACAGCAAATCTCCGTTAACGAGCTACCGCGGATCGCCTCGTGCGTGGGGCTGGACAGTCAACATGTTAACGAGCTAACTGCGCTAACACACTAGTTCCCACCCATGTAATTGAGCATTGCTGGCACATCCAACATACTGTTTTACTTTAGTTCATGACGCGCTTACCTTCAGGGTCATACGTCACATGAAAACCAAAATAGTTCCAAACGCCAGATCTGAATGAGGGTGGGGGAGGTTCAATTTGCCATGTTGCAAGGAGAGCTTAACTTCTGTCTCGCTAGCTTGCCCTGCGCTCAGTGAATCTGCGTTCGACTACTCCACCTAGGCTGCACTGTCGAGCGCAGATCCACTGAGCGCTCAACACAGACAGCACCGTCAGAAGGAAAGTTGATAAAATGAATTAAAAATTTTGTATTGTTCGATACATATGCGTACCGAACCGAAAGCACTGTATCGAATGGTTCAATATCGATACGAGTATCGTTGCACCCCTAATATATACATATATATATATATATATATATATATGTATATATATATATATATATATAAATATATATATGTATATATATATATATATATATACATATATATACACAAAATGTGGAAGTTAAATTTTTTATTTTTATCAGTATATTTGTTGCTGGACAGTAACAGGAGGCACTGTGGAAAAGGCTCATTCCACTGTGATGTACCACAGAAAACCATCAGACAGCTTCTGTCTATAAAACCAGAACTATCTTTATTTGCAATATCTTTTTACATTATCTTTTTAGATTGTATTTTTGATTGTTGATTGTTTGATTGTGATCTACAGATCTGTCACTTCAAAGCCTGCGCAGCTGCTTAGAACCTCTCAGCAGCTGCAGCTCGATTCTGTTGCTGTAACAGGCAGAACAAACACAATTCTGTGAACACTGTTTTTGCATTAATTGGAATAGTGTGATAAAAATGAATTAAATACTGGGTATAATAAAACATGTGTTTTAGTAGTCAGAATGGTAGAGGGGCACCGGTACTGGTGTTGATATACTGCAGCTTTGGTGTGGCTGGATCACAGCCTCACAGTGACACCTCTGGAAGAACCTCCTGTTCTGGAGAATCATTGCTTTATGAAACAGTTAATTACATAATTGGATTTTCAAAGAGACAATTTAGCTGCTTTTGTTTTATTTTATTTTCAAGCTACACATATGAGGATGAAGAGGGTGTGTTTCCAGAAAGCCAGTTTGTCTTTGATTTGGAACTTCCTTTGGAGTTCAAGCCCATAATAGGGGATGGAGAGGTGCAGGAGTTTTACCTCCTCCCCATAGATAAGGTTAGTGTTTTTCTCATACTATAATTTGGGAATTCAGCTTCTAGGAGCCAGTACTGCATGGGTTGAGATATAGATGACACAAAGATATAAAATATAGCATCTTGTTTCAGGTGAAGGAACTGCTGGCCACTGATGACTTCAAACCCAACTCTGCCATGGTAGTCTTGGACTTTCTCATAAGACACTCGTACATTGACCCTGACACAGGTTTGTGGGTGTTTGCAAAATGTCCACAGTCAAAAAACCAGCTCACTGCCTTAGTTCTCTTTTTGTTGTCATTTCAGAGCCGTACTATCAGGACTTTGTGACAGGACTCCACCAGATATTATAGAAAGAAGATGAAGATTAAACTCACTGTGCCTGAGGCACCATATGTCGTGTGGTGCCAACATTGTTGTTCACATTTACAGTTGCAAGAAACATCATAAAAATGTGAGCTGATCTTCAGAAACACTAAAGAAAAGTCACACACTTTATTGTACAACATGTTAATATTAAATGTAGTGAGTTATTATATTTCACAGGTGTTTTTCATGCAGTTTTGTTCAGTGGGCTCAGCCTGATAACTGCAGGTGAGTGGTTCAGAGGATGGCTGAACCACATGAGTGCTGGATCTGAGAATGACATGTAAGAGTTATCATGCACAACACTTTGCAGGTGTCATGCAGACCTCAGAGTAATTATGCTCTATATTATCTATAGTCATAGTAAGACCTTTTAAGTACAAAGTGCAATTTCAGTTTCTGCAATTCCACCCATTAAATGCAGTAATCATACCTGATTCAAATCTAGTCATCTCCTTATATACTGCAATTCTAACTTAGATTTGTCTATAGGATAAAAATGTAGAGAAGAAAAATATGTTATGTTATTCTTTTGAGTATGTAGAGCTCAAACAGAAGATAAGCAACCTCATTAGAGTAAAGCACACATGGATATTTGCTGTGTAGGCGGGTGGTTTGTGGGATCCAGCACTGGTCACATGAACCTGACAGAGCCTGGAGCTGTGTTTGGTACTGCTGAAAAACTGTTTACACAGTGATATATACGACAATATACACATATAACACTCCAAAAGAAGAATGTTTTGAGATTCCTCACAGCAATAAAGTGGAACTTGCAAGTTCATCTTTATTTATTGGTGCTTTCTGTTGTAAAATCTTAACAGTGTTCACTGGACCAGTCTTCATCACAGGTTTTTCTACAGTTGCTCGTGACACTTGCACAGTAACGAAGAACAACTTTGGACCAGTCCTTCTGCGAGGTGTTTCAGTTCATCAAGTTATGGAATATCTTGATCATAAAATATCATTGCATCATGCTACACCAGCTCATGTGGGTTAAGCGCAGGCCTCCCTGATTCTTCTTTGAACAATTCTAATATTAATTTACATCCATGCTTTGGGTAATTTATCTTATTTCATCAAACTGTCCTAAGATTCAACTCGTGAATCGCTCGCTAGATCCAGTGCAAATAATCAGACTCTTTGATTCAATTTATTGTTCCTTTAATGACTGTAAAGCCTCAGATGTACTTCCACTTGCATGCCCACTAGTGTCAGACTATAAAGTAATGACTCCTCGGGGTCTCCAGTTGTCTGTGTCCACAATGGAATATATTTGAGGCTGAAGAAATCAAGCGTTGATCCCAAAACATGCTTCCTCCACCATATGTCATTGTTGGGATGAGGTTTGATGTGCAGTGCATTGTTTTTGCAAAAACAGCAACAGTCATTTTATCTGCTGAACTGCTAAACTGTCAGGTTTTTAGAATGGCTTTCATAACCTTCTCCAGCCTCTCTGCATCTAAAGCCCTTAAATGTGGGGCTCACACACACTTACATCATAAGTCTGCCAAGTGTTGGCCAGTAATTACAGTTAGACTTTTATGTTATTTTTCCTTTGTGAGGCAAAAACTAGACTCATTGCTTATCTGGAATACTTGAAAATTATAACAGTTGAATGTTTGCAGTATGGAGTTGGGATTAAACTTGGCTGTTGATGAGGTTATAGTATCAATGGGGAATATGTTCCTGTTATACGTTTACAGACACATGAACATCTACACAGACCATCATGCTCACCATCTTGAGCCAAGACTTGGACACTCTAAGTGGGTAAGAGGACAAAACACATGAGAAGAGACACACACAGCAGATTTGGTCATTCTCAAATGTATTTCCTTTAGAAAACTTTACAAAAGACTACTGGATATAAAAGAATATTTTGCTTACAAATAACCAATCCTATAGAAGATCCTTGCATTTTGCATTTCAGAATTTGGACATTGTGTGTTTTTATATGACACAGACATTTGAAGCTATGTGCAAATAATATAAAAGTAAGCTGATGGAATATCCCATAGTTAAAATAGCATACAATGGAATGCAGAGCAGGAAAGAAAAACAAAACATATAGGTATATATAAATGTTCAAACTTGTACTTAAATAATGAGTTACATATTAGCCTCACAACATGCTTTAAAGTAGCATAATGTAAATTTCCAGAGCCCTAATTCCATCAGTACAACACAAAGATATTAGAAGAGAAACACTGTTCTTTACCAAGTGTGTACAGTCTAACTGTAGCACTGATGGAATTAGTGTTGTAGAAATTGTACATTATATGAATTCTTCAAGACAGCAGGTGAACAAGACCGGATCAGAAACATGGAGGTGTCGCATTAAAACTGGAACTGGTCAACTCGAACACAATCCTTTCTTCTATAAACATCCACTCCTCTGTGTCAGAGGTACACCAAGGCCTCTTTAATATCTGACAGTTAACAAAAACTCTGTTCAGGATCATTTGCCTTTGTTAGCGCTTCTATAGCCAACTACATACAGTGTTAGACAGTTTAATGACTTGGAAAAACAAAATTGAGCAATCAAATTTTGAAAAGTTGTACAAAACACTGGTAATTTAATCTTACACACAAGGTTTGGCATCACACAGAAAGTCCTTGTTTTGAAAGAGAAGCGCAGACTTTTATTTTGAAAAACAAAAAGTCAGAAATGAACCACAGTCTATGTCTACATCATACACAACTAATGTAATCATGCATTGCTGTAATTTTATTGGAATACCTGTATTGGAGTAGAAAGGCCGATTCTTAGCACACAGTGTTCCAATGGCATGTTACTAATTCAAGTTTATCATGTTAGAAGGTTAATTCATTACATTTTTAAACTTTTAGCTAGCTGAGTAACTGAAACATCATCCTTTGTGTGTTCAACCATAATGTGCTATGAAAGTGAACGCTACTACATGCAGGAAACTGCCCAGAACATTGTACACAATATTATTCCCTTTATAGAACAGCCCAACTGAGCAGCAGGCCAAATACATGAGTCTGCTGTCTGAGAACAACACCTGTTAAACACTAAACAACAAGAGCTGAGAAGCAGATCAGGAACGCCTGCTTAAAAACAGTGGAGAAAAAAGAGACCACCTTATAAAATGAATAGATGGGTAAAGGTTTTGAATCCATTTTAAAATTATTTTGTTTTTAATTCTCTTAATGGTTTTGCCCCTGAGCTGCTTCACCCTTACATGCCGTCACATGCTCTTACATCAGCTAACCAGGTGCTTTTATAAATCCAAAGGAGACCCAGCTTCTGCAGCTTTGGCTCCCAAAATGTGGGATGAGCTGCCTCTGGAGGTCAGGCAGGCTCCATCCCTCACTGTTTTTAAAACCCGTTTAAAAACACACCTTTTAACCCACACACCTGGCTTTTAACCCAGTGAGAGTTGTCATCTTCTTACCCTTTGTATGTACTTTTACTGATTTATTCTTTTGTTCTCTTATTTTCTGTACAGCACTTTGGTCAACTGTTATGTTGTTTTTAAAGTGCTTTAGAAATAAAGTGGGGGAAAAAAGAACAGATGTTGGACAGAGGAAGTCAGGGAGAAAGTTTTATGAACAGATAAACCTAAGAGGTATTTGGGTCAAAAAGAATATTTCTGAGACAAAGACTGAAGGATCGTGGAGGTGTGCCTGCCACCTGTCAAGTGGCACTTTGTAAAAGTTTTGGAGGTCTTTGGGGTGAACTGGGAAATTCTGGGAAATTCAGGACCACATCGGATCCTGTGACTGCTGACTGACTGCAACAGCACAGTGAGCCATAGAATGACTCTAAACTATACAGAAGCAGCTGAGAGCCCAGCACAGTCATTGGGTCTCAGTCCACTCTCACCCACATTAAACTGGGAGCTTCTGTAAGAATGAACTAAAATGTCAGCAAACTGGTGGTAGAATGCTGGAAAGACTCAATTATTTTTGCAAAAATCATTATTTCTAACTTTTTAATATCAATAATATGTTTTCTACTCACTTTAGGATTCATTTAAAGAATAAAAGTGATTTTTATTGAATTATTTAATTTGACATTTGGCGACTGTACTTTTGAGCGGTAGTGTGGATTTTGAATGTGAACCTGCAGCGACAGGTTACTTCATCATCATAAAGGAGGAAATCAGGTCTGTACAGAGTTGGTTGGTCTTTGCAGAGAAATAAAGGAAATGACAAAAGTACAGACTAATAGGATGTTAACTCAAAGAAACGCCGCAAGCCAAGTCCTCCAGAAACTTGTTCATATGGTACACAGCTGTGAATGTACTGAACACCTGGGAGGGATCTGTTCTAAAGATGGGCTTGTGTACAGACCATCAGGCTGCAATTTAGAATAACGGAGACCACTTCATAGGTCTGGAAATCCCAACACACCTCTTTAAGAGAGATGGTTCCTTCTTTCCATGTTCTCTTGATTTTAGGTTTGATGAATCCAAAGATATGATTACAGATTAAAGGCAGATTAAACCTTGGACATGAATGCTTACACTCCCCTTTTGACCTAGTTTGATTTTTCTCCCTTATTCCTGAAAAGGCCCCATTCAATTCTGCACAGCATGGTGACAAAGTAGAAACAGGAGGAATGTTTTTGTTGGCAAGGATCCTTTCCTCCTGTCCTCCCTAACCTGTGTAACTTGACACTCTATAGCAGAAGGCAGCCACTTTTTCTGCCTCGTTTCTTGGCCTGTAGCGCCGCCCTGGTGGCCATCTCAAACACCTCCCTCACACCATCCTTCGTCTTGGCTGAGCACTCCAAGTAACCAAAGGCATTGATCCGGTTGGCCATTTCTCTCGCCTCCTCTGACTTCACAGGTTCCTGTTTGGGAAGAACAAAACCATTAAGGAAAACCAGCTCAATCCAATGAAAAAGAAGAAGTGAAATCATTATTCGACCCTCTGTGGGATTTATATGTTTGCTCACTTAGAAGAAATGAACACACTCTAATGTTCATGGTAGATTAATTTTAATGGAGAGCAGTAAGAGTAACTGAAGGTCCAGAAACAAAAACATAAAAGTAATGTTGATTTGTTTGTCATTGAGTGAAATAAGTCTTTGATCCCTCCCACAGATTGGCTGTGAGCACATTTAGCCCACAGATTACAATCAATCAATTCCAGACACTCCCCATCTGAACTCTTTACTGTAAATGTATAGAGCACACCTGTCCACAGTATGGTATATGCACAAGCCTGTCTTAAGTTTACCAGTAAATCATCAAGCATGCCGGAACTAATTTCTGATGTGATCAACACTAACGGTGGAGCTGTTCATGACCGAGTTCATGTTTGGACCTTTGATTTCTGTTTTGGGGGGTTTACAGGTTTTTTTGAGGTGTGGTCCTAAACTTTTGATCAGCTGTAAAACAGCCTGTTTCAGTTTAAATGTTGTCTTCAAAAATAATTGTTTTGTCTCACTCCCATTTCTTCATGTTGCATACTGAAGCTCTACTTGGAACCTTGTTAAGATTCAACCAAGCAAAATATGATTTTTTTCCATTTTTCATATATATGTATATATATATATATATATATATATATATATATATATATATATATATATATATATATATATATATATATATATATGTATATATATATATATATATATATATATATATATATATATATATATATATATATATATATATATATATATATATGTATATATATATATATATATATATATATATATATATATATATATATATATATATATATATATATATATACACACACACACACACACACACACACACACACACACACACACAAATGTGTTTTATATCACAGATTCCTCAAAGTAGCCGCCCTTTGCTTTGTTGACAGTGCTGCAAACCCTCGGCCTTCTCTCAGTGAGCTTCATGATGTCGTCACCTGACATGGTTTCACTTCACAGGTGTGCCTGTCAGGGTTCATTTGTTGCCTTCTTAATGGGGTTGGGACACCATTGTGTTGTGGGGTTGGGACACCATTGTGTTGTGCAGCAGTCAGGTTGGTACACAGCTGACAGCCCTATTTGACAACTGTTAGAATTCATATTATGGCAAGAACCAATCAGCTAAGTAAAGAGAAACAACAGTCCATCCTTACTTTAAGAACTGAAGGTCAGTCAGTCTGGAAAACTTTGATTGTGTCCCGAGTGCAGTCGCAAGAACCAAACGCTATGATGAAACTGTCTCACATGAGGACCACCCCAGTCCTCTGCTGCTGAGGACACATTCATCCGAGTCACCAGCCTTAGAAATCACAAGTTAACAGTAGCTCAGATTAGAGCCCAGATAGATGCCACACAGAGCTCCAGTAGCAGAAACATCTCTACATGTTCAGAGGAGACTGTGTGAATCAGGCCTTTATGGTCAAACAGCTGCTAAGAAACCACGACTAAGGAAAAGCAACAAGCAGAAGAGATTTGTTTGGGCCAAGAAACACAAGGAAGGGACATTAGACCAGCGGACATTTGTGCTTTGGTCTGAAGAGTCCGAATTTGAGATGTTTGGTTCCACCTGTGACGCAGAAATGGTGAACAATGGTCTCTACATGCATGCACTGTGAAGCATGGAGGAGGAGGTGTGATTGTGTGGGGGGCTTTGCTGGTGACACTATTGGAGATTTATTCGAAACTAACGACACACTGAACCAGCATGGCTACCACAGCATCCTGCAGCAACATGCCATCCCATCATTGATTTTTCAACAGCACAGTGATCCCAAACACACCTCCAGGCTGTGTCACGGCTGTTTGACCAAGAAGGAGAGTGATGGAGTGCTGACCAGATGATCTGGCCTCCACAGTCACCTGACCTAAACCCAGTGGAGATGGTTTGGGATGAGATGGAGCGCAGAGTGAAGGCAAAAGGACCAACAAGTGCTCAGCATCTCTGGGAAATCCTTCAAGACTGTTGGAAACCATTTCAGGTGACGACCTCATGAAGCTCATGGAGAGAACGCCAAGAGTGTGCAAAGCAGGAATCAAAGCAAAGGGCAGCTGTTAGGAAGAATCTAAAATATCAAATATGTTTTGAGTTATTTCACACTTATGTGTTCATTCATAGTTTTGATGCCTTCAGTGAGAATCTACAATGTAAACAGTCATGAAAATAAAGAAAAACCATTGAATGAGAAGCTGTGTCCAAACTTTTCACTTGTAGTTTATGTCAAAACAAAAGTTAGTAAATATATTTGTCTTCATTATCAGTGGCTGCAGCCCTATAAAAAAAAACTAATTAATGTTAGTGGGAACTGACTAAAGGCTGACAGACAAAAGTTATGGACGTTTTTGTCATTAGTTATGTTAGTGTAGTGTTTGTGTGGTGGGATTAATATGAAACTGTATGAGTGCATGCCGTCACTGACCTGTTTCATTTTAGCCAACTCTCGGCGCGTGTGCTCATCATTTCGCAGGTCTTTCTTGTTTCCCACAAGAATAATGGGCACATTGGGACAGAAGTGCTTCACTTCTGGAGTCCACTTCTCCGGAATATTCTCTGCATCAGGTACAATGTGGACAAGGTAAACATGCAGCAGATATAAAAGAGTTTTTAAATTGTTTTTTTAATGAAACCAACAGAAACAGGCTCACCTAAACTGTCAGGGCTGTCAATGGAAAAGCACATGAGGATGACATCTGTGTCTGGATATGACAGAGGCCGCAGTCGGTCATAGTCCTCCTGACCTGCTGTGTCCCACAAGGCCAGCTCCACCTGCAGGGGAGGGACTATAGTTAACTCCTACTACACACACCAATTCTGCTTAGGGTCATCAAACACAGGCCCATTTTTATCATGTAACAGCATGCTATGAAGACAGGCGGATGGAAGCCATTCAGGCATGTATGTAAGTGCATGAGGTGTAAATCATTGATTAGTGTTCTAGCTTACACAGAGTCCTAAAATCGAGGGCATGAGCACTCGACTGATGAAGGTGCAGACAAACTTAAGGGGGCGACAGCAGAGAAGAAAAGAGCAGCACAACTCACCAACCTCTAGGTGACATCTGCCCCCAAGATCCTTGTTTGAGGAGGCAGACATTCTCTCAAGATTAATGTGATCTACACGTAATTTCTATACTGAGTAACGCATTGATAATTGTTTTGATTTTGCATTCATAGATAGTTTGGATGGACAGGCCTCCCTCCAGTTTTACAACTGGAAGGGAAATGGATTCATTTTTGTTTGTTTTCTTGCTAAGCTGTAAAATTATGACCCGGCTCCAGATCATGTTTTGCTTGATCAGTGAATCCAAAGCGTGAGCTGCACAGATGCTGCAGGTGAGATGCAGTATTACAGAAATTCAGTTTGAAAGGGTATGTACACGAGTATGTACAGTTAGATATAAACAGAGATTTAAAACTGGTAATAGGAGGTGGTTAGTTTGTGATGTGCCTCATTATGCTGAACTAAATTCATTGCTCTTGTATCGAAGTTTGACTGGCCTTAACACTTTGCATACAGCAGGTAAAATAAGTATTGAACATGTCACCAATTTTCTAAGTAAATATATTTCTAAAGTTGTTATTGACATGAAATTCCTACCGGATGTTGGTAACCATCCAATCCACACATACAAACAAGTCAAACCACTGATGTCCATAAATAATGTATATAATGTAAAATAAGCTCTCTTAGACCTTTGCAACCATACTGATGGAATGGGTTACAGGAGAATTTCTAAAATACTGAAGGATCCAGTAAGTACTGTTGGGGCCATGATCTGGAGGTGAAAAGAACATCATTTTACCATCAACGAGCCACGACCAGATGCTCCCCACAAGACTTCAGACAGAAGAGTGAAAAGAATTAGAGCCAAGAGCCAAGGAGCACTTATGGAGCTACAGAAAGTTTGCCTGTGAAATACTGGGAAAGTTAGTCTGGTCAGATGATACCAAACACACACCGTGCTGGGAGGTCACAACATATCGCCCCACAAACACCATACCAACATTGAAAATTGGAGGTTGGAACATCATGGTGTGGGGATGTTTTTCAGCATACGGCACTGACACGCTTTATGTCATTGAAGGAAAGATGAATAGAAAAATGAAGCAAGACGTTCTTGATTAAATCTGCTGCCATCTACTAGGATGAAAGTGGACATTTCAGCAAGACAACACAGTCAACGAAACTGTCAACTGGTTTCAAAGAAAGAAAATAAAGCTGTTGAAATGGTCCAGCCAGTCACCTGACCTGAACCCAACTGAAAATCTTTGGAAAGAACTAAAGGTCAGAGTTCATAGAAGGGGCCTATGTAACGTTCAGGACTTGAAGACTGTTTGTGTGGAAGAATGGACCAAAATCACACCTGAGCAACGCATGTGACTAATACTATCTATTAGTGGTAGACTTCCATGTTAAAATTATTTATTGTTAAGCTTTACTCAAGGTGTACTTAAAGTAAACTCTGAACTTATTAACCACAGAAATCATCCGTGTGGCTGCATTTTGTGCAGGTGGCTGACCAAAAAGTTAAAAGCAAATTTTGCAGTAATGAATATCACAACTCTATCAGCTATATCTATATTAACACTCATAAAGCTATCCAAGATAGAGAAAATAATTAAAGCTAGTTCCAGCTTCAATATTAACGTACATACATCAATCGATAGTTACAATATAATGTGCTATTTATGAAATTGGCTAGAGTTAAGGTACTTTAGATATGTCCTGTCTTAAAACTCTTAGCCTCACACATAGCACACACACTGCTATGCTACTGTGCTACAATAAATATAAAACAATCTGACATTTATTGTTAGAATGAACAGCTTACCTGTTTACCATCCACCTCAATATCTGCCACGTAGTTTTCAAACACTGTAGGCACATAGACCTCCGGGAACTGATCCTTGCTGAACACTATGAGGAGGCAAGTCTTGCCACAGGCTCCATCACCGACTATCACCAGTTTCTTTCTGATTGCCGCCATCTGAAAAAAGTCAAAGTACAGAATCCATCAGCCAAGCTAAAGATTTAAATTAACACAAAGGTTTATTGCCAAAGACAAACTTGTTAGGGTGAGTGGTTTGAGCTCTTGTGAAAACACAAAATCAGTGAAATAAGAAATCTGAAAAGGTGAGAAAATACTACGTAAAACTAAGAAGAAAATAATGTGTGCTTGGACAGAGCTGAAGTAAGGTCCCTAAAATGTTTGCACATTTCTCACCAATCACAAAATAACTTCAACTGTAATGTTTCATCAGTTCTAGCTTTTGTCAGTTGTGGTTATTTCCTGTCTTTGCAGGTAGAGTGCCTGATGAGGACATTATTAATGTCCCTCTGTAACTAAACCAGATACAACTGTATCAGAGAGCCACTGCTTTGCCTGAAAATGGAATGCAGGGATTTGTAAAACATTTAAAGCCTATAGGCCCGTTCACACACTCTGAAACACATTCTTTTCTATTGCTTGTGCCGCAAAATAACGGTTTCCTGCAGAGTGTGAGCACTCACACATGTCATGGTCAATCCTCAACAGTTGAGCTTTGAAAACCGTGCGTTGTGATGTATGGTTGCAACACCAAAAAATAAAAACAAAAAAAGTGTACAGCTGCATGAAGTTCAACCACACAATGAATGAAAACATGGAAGAAAAGTTTATCCAAGTCTGAGAATTATATTCCAAAACTTCCTTTAAGGGTCCCAAGGAGGAAAGTGGTGCTGAATCATATTTTCCCTAAATTAGGCACAACACAGGTTTGTTAAAAAGAATAAAGAAGCTTGCTGTATCTAGGTAGGTGGACTAGTTTTTCAATACAGCAGGTAAAATAAGTATTGAACACGTCACCAGTTTTCAAAGGGAAAATATATGTAAAGGCGCTACTGACATGAAATTCTTCCCAGATGTTGGGAACCATCCAATCCTTTGTGGATCAGACGGTTCCCTGCAGGAAAAGACTTATCAGAAGTGTCGTCCAAGAGCCAAGGACCACCACAGAATTTGAAGAATGTTTGTGTTGAAGAATGGGCCCAACTCACACCTGAACAATGCATGTGACTAGTTTTTCCAGACAGGAGGCATATTGAGTCCCAACTTGACATCCTGCTATTATGCATTCTGTATCTTAGCTGTTCCTAGGACTGCGCTCTTCTCCTGGAAAGAGGTCTCAGATGTTGTTCCTGGAATGTGCTGGATTCCAGGAACAACACTCACCAGGTTTTATCCTGGTACTATGTGTTTCACAGTTTCCAGGGTCCCTTTGCACAGTCTGTAACTTGGGTCCTGTCAGCTGTGACAGTCGCCTTTATGGATCTGGTGCTTAGATCCATAGAGGCATGTGCCATGATCACAGCCTCTGCGCTGTCCTGTAGGCCGGCCTCTTCTAGGAACTGGTAGGATTTCTTGATGTCATCCACTTCCTTCATCCGTCAATGGTACATCACACCCAGGGGCTCAGTCATCCATACTTCCTCTTCCTCATCACTCTCCATCTTCAGCTTAGGCATTCTTGGAGCAGCTAAACTCAGGAGGTCATTTTCCTGATGTATTTGCAAATGTGTTGTTTCATCAAGGATTGAAGTTCTGACACTTACTAATCCTCACCTTGCCTGTTTCCATTGCTCGCAGAGGCTCGAAGAGCTCGACTTCAGGTGAAGACCTGCAAGGACTGTGAGGAGTTCTTGTTATCAGTGACATATCTTCTACTGCGGCTACCTTACTAGTGGAGATGGGCATTAGATGAATAGTCGGCCATATGTATTGATGACTTGGATGTTACTCATTTTGGTCAGCTAGCTTCCAAGATCCGTAAAAAAAAAAAAAAAAAAAGTATTTATTTATTGACTGATTGATTGATTTGCAGTCAACAGAAAGAAAAATAATAGCGCTGTTTTAACAGCACCCTCTTTCATCTGTGAGCAAATGCCCCCTCCTCAGAGTGCGCCCAAATGCTTGTTGATGGAGCTGCAGAAGCTGGTGATAGCCTAGCATACTCAGCCGGATGGTGGACACGTACATGCTCATGTAAGTTAGCCGTGTTTGAGTACTTTGCTCGCACTATACGTCTGCACAAGCGGCACACCGCTTTGGTTACATCCTTAGGTTTACCTCTGTCATCTGGTTTAAAGCCAAAGAAATCCCGAACTGGCGACTTTATATTTTTTTAGTGCTTTCAGCGTTAATGTGCCATCATCACAACTAACGCAATGAACAATTAACTCATCTGGAGCGCAGACTGAATTAAAATCCCTGAAATGTCTCTGTCAACGCATTTCAGCAGTTAGTCCAAAGTTTGTTCATTCTGCGCTCCAGATGGGTTGAGCGCATTCAAAATTTTAATCACGTTAATCATGATTAGGGCTGACAGCCCTAATTTTGGGGGGGAATTAGTTTGTCCATGTTTGGCCTTCTTCTGTATTGTAAACATGCAAATCAGTCCATGATTACATTGCTCTGCCCATCAAAAAGTCTGCGCATGTGCCTTAAAAAACCTTAAAAATGGCTTTGTAACCATTTCCAGACAGATGTCAGTTACTTTGTTTCTCAACTCTTTTTGAGTTTCTTTAGACTTTGGCATGGTTTGTTACTTTTTGAGATCTTTTAGCCTACTTCACGTTGTGACACAGGTTGTATTTAAGCAATTTCTTGATTAAACTGGTCTGACAGTAATCAGGCCTCGGTGGTGAGTGAAACTGAATTCAACTCAAGGGGGCCAATAACTTTTTCCCCACAGGGCCAGGTAGTTTGGGTTATTTTTTTTCCTTTGATAATTGAAATTATTAAAAACTAAATTTTATTTTTCAACTTCCCAAGTTATTTTGGACCAAGCTGCCTTTTTAGAAAAATGAATCTATTGAACTAATCTCTTACATAAATAATTATGAGTTTTGCTAAAAGCATTAGTGGGCATGTTTTTATTACATATGACAACCATGTCAAAAATTAAACTTCTTATAGTATTTTTGGTGTGTGTGTGTGTGTGTGGCAATAACACTGAACACATCACTACACAATAAAGTACAGTTATGATAGCTAAGACCAAGTTTCTGTCCTTTTGGCTAAATATGGCACCCAATATAAATACGTTGGCTCACAAATGCCACAATTTGGCTTTTAAATTGTCTCGATAAACCCATTCAAGCGCAGTGACTCTTCTTTATCCAAAGCGGTAATTTCAGGATGTATTTCTGTGACATCACTATTTCCTGAAGGTTCAGACGTCCGCTCAAACGCAGTTCAGTAAAGGCAGACATATTTTGAGTACATCGATCTCCTAATTAACTTTCCAGTTATACTATAAACGACTAGTCTTTTCTGTAAATACCTATACGAACCATTAACTACTTCACAACAAGATAGTTTACCGTTATACACTGCTGAGAGTTTAAGCCTCGGTTATCTGGGGATTTTGTAGTATTATGCTGCTTTAGAACTTCACTTCCTTAATGATACTTGCCTCCGATGGAGGGGGCACTTGTAACTCAGCTCAACGCTGGTGAAATGAAGTTACATAAAACTTGGCATGCTAATGTTTCCTCAGTTCTGAAGTAGCCCGTTGACCTCTTTAGGTCACCAGAGTGTCGGCTAACTTCTACCTAGCTGCAGTTTCCATTTCGTCTACGGAAGCTAATCATTAGCTTGCTAACTTTGCTTACTTCTTCATGATAGCTGGCCTCTTGTCGACCTAAACACACACACTTTAAAGAAGGAAGCATATTACTTGATACCAGCTTCAACGCTAGGAATTTTAAAAAGCAAAGGGAAATTCTGAGCAATCAGAGTTTTACCTTTTTCCTGCGAGATACTCGCCTTTCTTTAGTTTTCCTGTCAGAACTAACAGTCCCGCCCCCGAAAGCGCTACGAGCCCGGCCAAACCACATACTTTCAGCCAATAGGATACGTTGAAGTCATGAGTGAACGGCAACTTAGCCAACCAAAATAATATATTATGAAACGTCTCCATGCATTGTTTAGCCCTAACCGAGAGCCTGAAAGGTTTTGCCCCTGAGTACAGCCTCCCAGGGATGTTCGTGTATATAGCGCAGTTGGTATATAAAGCATTTCTCTATTAAATTACATGAAACAAGGTTAGCTGACACCCACAGCATCCCCTTCATCGTTTCTGAAGTTCTATGTTATTGATTCAATATACTGAAGCGTCACCGCTGATAGCTCGTGTTGCAGATGTATTACCCTGTATATTACGCACACAAGTTAAAATTCTGGAGAGCACATATGAATTTTTTCAAGTGAGTCGGGGCACTGAAAGTCAAGACTGTATGTATGCGAAGAACATATTGTTTTCATAATTACTCTCAAACAGCCAGACATGTTGAATAATCATACTGAAAATGGCAAACAACACGAAAGAATCAAAGAAACAAGGCCAGGCCAGTGCCTAAATGATGAAACATCAGTTTTGAGATTAAGGAGGTTTGCACCTCAGTCACTGTCGTGTCTGTAGCAGCATAGGAGCAACGCTGGTTGCTCTGTCAGTCTGTTGTTCTGATGATGATGAGAAATGGTTTATTTATCCCAAATCTTATTTGGAAAATAATCTTTCCCACTTTAAAACAACAACATACACATACAATATTCAGGAATTATTAACATAGGGATTGGTTGTCACGTTGCTGGTTGATATCACATTAGAGGGAACCATGGAATTTTGTCAATATCACACATTTAACCTGACAATCTGTCCATTTTCCAGTGGTCAATTTGTGGAAAATACACAAAACTTTGAGGGGAGGATGTATTCTAAACTTTTCATGAATCGGCATAATTTTTTGTGCTGTTTTGTGTTAAAAGACTACACAATATTAGTCATTTTAAAAATCTGCACTTCTTAAAAAGCCGGAAGTAATAACTTTTGAATTAACTGATTTGAATCAGTTTCTCAATGATGCAGTTATCAGAGACTGCCCCATCAGGAGAACTGCCATGAAATCCACTGTCAGATAAAAACAGTCCCCTCTTCTTGATAACTGCACCAGTGCAGTCATTGTACTTGCTTGCCCTTTGGATCATGAAGTCACACACTTTTGGGGGTGACAATATCACTTAGTCTGCACTGACCACTTGTTACTAGCAGCTTACTTTAGATCATTCTGTTAGGTTATACTGGCCAAGCTGAGTGTTAAATAAAGAAGGCAAACCCAAAGTTGCTCAGCACTCCATCAAATATCTTGGTGGGCAGAGTTTAGATTTAAAGCAAAAACAAACACAATGTGACTCAGCAAAGGTTTTAATGGGACCAAGCAGTTTTGACCACATACAGTAGACAAAGTCGAGTATAGAGTATAAATAATATATCTTACACAGCACAGGACCACCAGTGTCTATGCAACTGGCCTTGTGCTGGCCCATGTGTGGGCCACCTCTGGCAAACCAGGTCTGGGCCACCAAAGGGCCGTCATTCTTTGCGGTATGTGGGCCATGTTTAAGCACATTGTGTGGGACAGATCCGGGGCCATACCAATTTTGCTATGTGGGAGTGGATGTTAGTCCTCCCATGCTACGCTGTCAGTCAGTCCAACCAGATTAACCTGTGACACACCCTTACCTGGATTCATTCTGACCAGATTTCAGATCAACACTTCCTGTTTCATGTTCAACACACCAGACACGACCTCTGCAGCTGTCAGTGTTTTTGTCTACTACACTCTTAGAAATAAACTATGGCATAAATAAAATGTCATCACGTGTTTATTTCACTTGACTACATTTAGGATGATTTTATAAACGTATTCACAAAACCACAGGCATTGTGTTTAACAGAACATGATGCTGTTAACAGTATTACAATAATAATGTTTCTTATGAAAAACAGTAACTCTGAGGGGAGTTACTGATTATTTAGCCTCAGCACAGTCCATCCCCACAGCAAACCCATTTCAAATGAAAGACAATCCTATTGGTTTATTGATCATCAGTGATCATCGGTGCTTACCTCAAATAAATAACCTTAAATGAATTAATGAGAAAAAGGCTAATTGATGCATTAATTATAGCGTGATAGACTTTTTTCTGTTTGGAGACAGTTGACTGGTGGGCTGATGTCTGGTGAGGAATCATTCTGTGGAGAGGAGGAACTGTGATTTGTCTGCTTTTGGAGACCCAAGCCTGTATCATTGCTCCCCTTGTTATCCTGCAAATAAGCTACTGAACTTCTAGCTTGGAGTCCTGCGTGAGTCCTATCTGCCTGAAAGGTTATGACACTTATTCTGAATAGATGTAGCAAACTTTCTAAGGAAGATATTCAGTCGGACTGTTAAGATGTATGTGTGATGAAATATTTCATTTATTTAATAAACGCTATATAGTGTTGCATATTGTTATTTTGATGAGGACTAAATTGAAAAGAACGTGCATTACTTTTGGAAAACTTCATGGTCATAAGAAAAATAGGAAGGAACAAAATCATCCATCCATCCATTCGCTACCACTTATCGTTTTCACGGTCGCTGGGTGCTGGAGCCTATCCCAGCTGTCTTTGGGCGAGAGGCAGGGTACACACTGGACAGGTCGCCAGTCTGTCGCAGGGTTAACACATAGGCAGGAACAAAATCAGTCGTGCATTTCATTATTTTATAATTTAGTTGTGTGCGTTTATCTGTATGTGCTATCATACACTGACATCATGATGTGTAACTGTAACGTTTGCTGATTTTTTATTTATTTATTTTTTGTTCCATCAGTTTTTGCATTTTTTTCCTTAGCTGATGAATGTAATAAAATAAAGTCACATATTAAACATTTGTACTTTTCGATGATTCAGTGACACTGAATTTAACAACTTGTGGGTGTGTATTTCTAAAAAAAAATAAATAACAATGCATATTCAATATTATGTGGACTGGAGCCGGTGTATTCAAAATTACACACATCACTGTACAAAATCACGCAGATTTTAAGTTTTGTGATTACGTGGTTACGTAATACGCTTTACATTGCATAAGCCAATAAGTAACAAGTTGGCGAATACAACGTTTGTCATTGGCTGGTTCAAAACAGTGGCAAATTTAAACGCTTCCGTTGAGCGCTGCGCGGCTTGTTTGTTTTCCCTTTTAGTCGCAGTGAGCAAAGACGGTGAGTTTTTGCACTCATTTACATTATTTATTGCTGCCTTATTTTCAGATGTAGTTTTTTAGTGAGCGGTATATAGTGTTGCATATTGTTATGTGTATAATGGAGTGAGTTTATAGTTGGATTTATGTTAATAGTACCTTCTCGTGAAGACGTATGTAACGCTAGCTCGGCAGTTGTTTCTTTCTCAGCAATGTTACCGTTTATATTCTGTTTCTATGAAGAAAAAGCGACTCGGAACCGCAATTACAAAGCTAACGTGACATTACTGTGGCATAAATTCTCTTAGGAGACGAGAAGTAAATGCTTTTGACCTTTTCCAGCCAGTTTGCTCTGTTGTCTTGGCTAACACGGCCAATAGTCTCCCATGAAGCCATAGCGATAGAATGCAACCTAGCCGTGGTTTATGTGGGTGCAAGTCACCTCAGTTTGGTTGTTGCAAATAAAACTGTTTTTTTTGTCTGAAAGTTTGATAATTTGAAGTTTGCAATCTTCGTAGTTTCCTGTTTGGTGAGTTGTCGAAGAAATAACTTGAAAACATGGCCGAGAACGAGTCCGGGGATACTTCGGAGCGCTACGAGTTTGATGCCCCGTCCCACGTCGTTGACTTCAAAGAACTAGTAAATGCTGAAACCGACGACAAGTGGTTTGGTAAGTGTCCTCTGGACATCTTTATCCAACAATATGCATTTTAAAGGATACCCTGCTGGGCATACAGCAAGTGGGTGTTGTTATGGAGGGCTACAAAAGCGGATCTAACAGGCAGCGATCACTTTTTGAAGAAGGCTTTTTGGTGACTTGTTTCACAAAAACCTGTGTACGTCATTCCTACCATTTGCCAGTATCCTTTATCATAGGATGTTGGCTAACAGTTTTGACCAAAGTGTCCACTCGCAGGTCATATTGTCATCTCCAAGTGTTTTGAATGTAGAGAGAGAGTTTACGCTGAGGAGGTAGAGCAGGTCATCTTTATTTGGAAAGTTGGGGCTCTGATGCTGGGCTGTTCCAGTCTGTTTGCCTAATATCCTTGGGCAAGATACAAACCCCAGGTTGCTCTCTGATGCATCCATTGGGGTACTAATGTTTGATTTGTTGCTTGTGTGAATGGTTGAATGAGGTGGTTTTATAGAGTGCTCAGAGCAGAAAAGCGTTGTATATGAACCAGCCAGTTCCTCATTTTACTATTTAATTTCATATTTACAAGAGCTTCAGTGTCCCTGCATATGTATTTTAAGAGTGTTGTATTATATATATTAAAAAAAAGATCTGTTTTGAAGCCTGTGTGTATCTTTTACATTGAAAATGAGTTTTATTGAAATTTAGTCCAGTTTTTTAAAAGATTTGTCATGTTGGGTATTTGGTGACTGTGGTGTTAATTTACCTGTGGGATTCCCAAGTACTTTTAACTTTCCTTGATATCTGCAATGTTGCTTTCTGGTAGTGCAACCCACTCGATTCTGACTACCTCCCCTCTCTTTATAACCGTCCAACGACACATCTGCAGTCTGGATTATATACCTGTGTCACTACTGTAGATCCTTGTTGTATAGATCAGTGAATCAATGCCACGTTCACTCCTTGAATACAGCTTCGTGTCCTCCATGAAGCGAAGGTGGCTAACCTCAACTCCATTCTGTAGTCTGTATCCCTAGCGAGTCTTGTTAATGGTCGGGCTGAGGGGGTTCAGGCCTCTGAAGAACAGCAGTGGGGACAGAGCTTGAAGTTAGCCTCTAGGTGCTGTTTGCCACATCCCCATCGAATTCCCGATGATGTATATAAACACACACCAGTGATTGCTCTTGGAATGGCAGTGCATTGTGGTTTGTTGCCTCATAATGGTTGCAAAACCAAAACAAAGACATCAACAGGGCCCTATTCCAGGAAGCGTGTTCAACAAACTATCACAACTAACTGTGAGATTGGTAACTCTGGCATTCTTCTGCAGAGCAGGGTCTCCATTGTAATCCAGAGGACTAGGGAATATTACCACGTGTTAGTCCTGACTGTGGTGTTTTGTAATTGTTTTCTAAAAACATTTGTTGTGCATTTTATGCCTCTATTGGATAGATTAGCAATGAAGACAAGAAAGTAGAGAGTAGGGGTGAAGACATGCAGCAAAGGGCTGCAGCTGAAGCATGCGTCGCTGCACTCTGGCCATGTGGCCAATGGTTTGTTGGTCTCTCACTGAGCTAACCAGCACGTCCTGACTGTGATATTTAAAATAGGAGGGAGGAAGAGTCGTTTTTAGCTTGGGTCAGATCAGCAGCACTCGAGGTCAACAAACTACTATAGTGTCTTTTTGTTTAATGGCGTTTGATCCTCTATTTCACGGCTATTCAACTAAAAAGTTATTTGGGCCAGATTATTATTATTTATTTTTTTGTAGAGATATTTTTGCAGCCAGTAGCAGCAGATCATGATAAATTTCAAACCAACACAAATGTATTGAAAAACAAGTAATGTTTATTCACTTTTTTCCTTTTAAATCTGGTGACCTCTCACAAATGCACACCTAAAGGTCCATAAAAAACATTAAATGATCTATCACTGAATAGCGTCTGCAGTAGTAGCAATACTTTTTCTTCACATTTGAAATGATAAAAAAACACAACAGACGTTTTGACAATTCCCTTTCAAAATAAAATAAATATTTAGGTGACTCAGACACATCTTAAAGAGCATTTAACAGAGTTTAAAAAAGAACAATCAATCCTATCAAATGCACAAACCATAGCAGTAACACATATGAATACAACATTTACTGCTGCACACTGAGGGAATACAGGTTTGTTTTAAATCAACACCTGTAATTAGGCATGGCTTGTTAGACATCCCACATTATGTTGATATGTAGGCTGCAGTTACTCTTACATTATTAATGTTGAGACGTGACTTTTTTTTCTGAACAAGAGTGGCAACTTTTGGCTCGTAAGATGTCAGTGCAATCCAAAGGCAGTGGTGAAGTGTCAGTCAGTGAACAACGAGAGCTGCTTTTTATTGAGTTCATGTGTGAAAAGCTTGATTCACATGTGTACGTTGACCCAAACATACTAAGGATGACGACTGCTACTTTTTTAACATTAGGGAACTGGTGCCATGATAGCTTAATGTTTACAACATCACGCTGCATTGTGGGTTGAATGTTGCTAGCCTACTAGGAGTGTTGCATTCACAGTCTACACTATGCTGTAGGGAAAAAAATTCTGCCAGGACCACAGGCAGGGCCACTCAGAGGTTGCTTCTGGGCTGCATGTAGCCCGTTTGCCACCATTTGAGTAGGCTTGCTCTAGTTGATCGTCAGTCCTGAGGATTTGACTGAGCGTTCCATTTAAAGTCCGACTTTATTAGGTTAATGTTTTCTTTTCCTCCTAAACTGGAATGGCCCCTCAGGTGGGATTTCTAACTAAAAAAGTGGGGCTTTACAATCGAACCTGTAGTGTACTAGTGACCAGAATTGAAAAATTTTGACTATCGAATCTCTCGTGGGCAGAAATGCACGCTGTGGGAGAAAGTGATCATCTTATCACACCTTCGAGACCGGACCAGCTGCGTCTGACAAGTGATGAGCCTGAGCACGCAATGTTGTCTCAAACAAACACTGATGGTGACTCTGGTTAGTCAACACCCCTGTGCATCTTTAGTCATTATTTTCTTTGCTTGTAACTTGGTTAATGTGTGACTATCTGTAATTGTTTTTATGTTCCAGGTCCCAGCATATCGGCATCTCCACCTGCAAACATTGTGACGTCCTGGGGTGCTGAACGTCGCACACAGAATGATGTCCGTTCAAAGCAAAGGCCTGTTAATAAAGTCCCTGCACAGCCACGCAGGTACAGTTGGTGTAGTTGTTACTTTTGTGTAACCATGTGAAACTTTCACACAAAAGGTTTCTTTCCCACATGAAGCACTCAGTAGAAGACTTGTTGGGTTTTGCCAAAGGGGCTGTACACGAGACAGCACTCATGAAACTCTGACATCCAGTCATTCATTGACAGTTTCCTGTTGTATATCATTTGTATTAAATAGGTTCTACACAAACCCTACATGATAAATATGGACAGATACTTTATTGATCCCACAAAGAAAAGTGTTTTGTTACAGCAGAACGATAAAGAGTAAAAATAGTCGTCACAATAAAAGTGCCACTGGTGCCGAGTGCAGGAAGGAAAGAAGGTGAAAATGAAGCTGGTTCAAAACAGTAAACGTAAGACTGACATTGTGGAAGAGACAAGTGCAAATGCATTAATAAATACTATATAAATGTGTGGCATTGCATGTATGTATTGGCAACTCCTCTAAGTGGGTGTGCGGTACTCTTTGTACCATGCAGAGTCCAAACCTTAAACACTGCAGCTTCGCTGTCTGATCCAGCCCCTGTGTAAAAACACGATGGTTATAGAACAGCATCTGTGTGTAATCGGTTCAAGTTTGAGAACTGCTTCTGTTCTAATTTATTTTAGAGTTTCAAAGCGTAAAGAGATGACCAGTGGTCCAGCTGCACCACCATCAAAGAAATGCAAAGAGTGAGTATTAGAAGTATCCTGTCATCATTCTAAACCTGAAAAAGCTGAGAGTCCAGCACATGCACACTTTCTACCAGTTAGAAAGCTAAGAAACCATCTCTTCACCTTCAGCTTTTTTCTTAGAGTTTTCAGTTACAGCGGTTTAATGTAGATGTCCTGTTGCCCAAAAATCCAGGAGTGAGCAGCTGATTTCCGGGTTTGGTCCCCGCAGGAGTGAGCGGCTAAATTCAAAGAGAGAACATCAGACCCACGCAGCAGCTTCCACCTCCACACCCACAGAGTAAGACTGTGCCTTACACCTTTATCTATCCTTGAATGTACAATGAGAAAGAACTTGAAATTAATGTTAAAATGCTCTTGGCTGGAAATGTTCAGCATTTGTGTAGAATGATAAAGTAAAACTGGCTCATATGTATTTACTTCATGGTAGAGCGAGCGGTTTTAAGACAGCTAAAAATAGACGGCAGGTTCCACGTTTGTAAGCAGGACTGAGGGTGAACTGATACTGGTAACAGAAGGAAGGCTGGAGAGTATAAAACTAGAGAAAAGGATGAAAATCAAATATTTGTCAGTCTTAAAGTGGTTATAAACAGAGAATCTGGACTTGTGAGAAGTGTGTTCAGTCACATGACCTGACTCACTACCCTCGTGGGTAAAACATTATTCATGACTGTAAATATTAGACGGACTGCTTGGATCATCTGTCCATGGAGGGGAAAATGAAGATATGAAGAGAAACTTTTTTGGGGACCTGTGATCATACTGTGCAGCTTTATTTGAATCCCTGAAAGTAGTGATGTCTCTGTGAGAGTCTCACCAGTTTGGTCACCACCATGTAGCTTGTAGAGCACCCCTCACCTTACACTGCTGCCAGGATTAAAGCTTTGAAAGCAGGGACAGATACATGCATTTTGGATCTGGCTGGGTAAATAATGCCACCGTGTCGGAGGGGAACAACCATAAATTGTTCACTGTTAAAGCAAAGGTAAGTGCTACATAATGGCTAAAAGACCCACCATACATTAATCTTGTGTTTTGTTACAGTGTGTGGCCAGAAAAATGTGCGTTTGTCACATTAGTGTCGTGTCATAAGTATTTTTCCATTGTCAGGTAAATCATTCCCACAGTGTAAATGAGCTGCTACTGACAGCCTGAGTTATTGTGGAGAAACGGGGATTTGTGTGATTTGGCGTGTGGGGTGGGGTTAGAGAGTTAGTTGGTCTCCGGCTGTTTGAACTCTCCAGCCCGGTCGTTTTGCTTACTGCTGCAGTATCTGTCACTCCTGTGTGCGGCTGTTGTTGAGGCACAGGTAACCGCTGCAGAGTTCTCCTCCTCATGGACGGGTATCAGGCGATACAGCCACATCAGGCCTCACAAAAACAGGTGTTTATATATTTCTTCCTGCCTTTGGTTGGTTCTTAGCAATCTGTGACATTCAGGAGTCGCCTCATTGTTTTGAAAAAACTGACAACTACACTAAATGTCACAAACCCCTCACATCAGAAAGCTCGCCCTGTGTAGCTCTGCATCCGTCTGCTGCTGCCAAGTCACTTCTAAAACGTTCCCTCTTCCCAAACAGCCAAATGCCACAGACATTTATTTTGTGTCAGAGTAGAGATTTTATGTATACCTTATTTGATTTTGACCTTTGACTGTTCTTTGACTGACATTTGTAAAATGGAAACCAATGAGCAGTTCATTTTAAACCCTTTTTTCTCTTTTGATTATTGCTCATAAGTAAAAAATCATTTCTTGTCTGATTATGTGATTAATTGACAGGATAGGATGCTTAATAATTACGATGATCAATGGTTGCAGTCCTGTGTCCTCAGTCTGAGGGCTCGCCTGTCATGAAGTGCTTGAATTTCTCTTGTTCAGGTTTGTTCTGAGTACTGGGCTGACCTCCAGTACTCACATTGTAGGAATCCTTCTTTAAGACAGTACCCCACCCAAACATGTGGGAAGGTGGATGATGGTAGCAGGTGTAGTGTCTGGGATTTGGTGTAAATGAGTCCTTGAGCTTGAGCCAGTCGCCTTTTTTAGTAGTAGGGTCATGAAGAGAATGTTGACATGTTGAGTCTCTAAATGAGAGACGGGGGTACAGGTGTACTTTTACTAAAGATTAAAGTCTACAAAAATCTGTGACCCGCAGGCCGAGCACCTCTGAGGAGCTGGAGCTGGAGCGCATCAGGAACCTTCAGAAGGAAGTTGCTCTTCACCGGAAGAAGAATGAGGCCAGCTACAAGGCTGCTCTAGCTGGGAGTGAGTACATGTTTCAGACTGTGGTGCTGCAGCCAGTTGTAACACTCTAACTCTAGAACTGCCGACGGGTACGTTTGACCCTTTGGCATTAAAACAAAACGAGCTGTGAAAAATAAAACCCCATCATTTTTTTTTCATCAGCCTGTGTTTCCAAAAATATTCCTAAAATTTTTTTTTTTTGTGAATTAGTTTTTTAAGAGGGGAGAAATAGTACGACCACGCATACTCTGAACTGTCAAAGATGTCATTGTGACCCATAGAGATTAAAGTAAAATGAAAGTGTTGCTAGGCATGCTGGGTGAACTGAGCAGTCAAGTGTGTGGAGAACTAATCCAATCAGATGGTGAGGCAGATGTGTCAGAACTGAGCTGCAGTGTGGGTGGTGCTTCAGGTCCGATCAGCAAAGACGATGTGAAGGAAACGGATGAAACTTGACTGTTTTACTTTTTATAGAAATTAAATGTTTCTTACATTTTGTAACCTGCTCTGTGGTTAAGTTTACAATGCAGACAGTGAGTTGATCGGTCTGTTTAACAGTGTTTTCACACCTCTATTTCAGCACATGTACTACCACATGTTTAACTTTTCATAATGTTCTTATTCAAGTTAATTGTTTAGGTGTCAGTTTTATGTGTTGTACCCTTTGTTTATTGGTTTATTCTCATGTGCATTTTTTTTTTTTTTTTGTGTCCCGTTTGGATCTTTAGCCATCAGAATTGTTGTCTTAAGGCCAAGAAAGATGCCAAGCGGATTTATTTTACCAAGTGGATCATCATGGCCTTGCCATATTGGTCCATTTGATTGACCTTTATTATAATTATGAATTTATTTTATTTTCGGTTGCTACAAACGGGACAGACATGACTGGGGGATAGGACAGGGAGAAAGAATGAAAGAAAGAGAGAAAGAAAACCAGAGGGGAGAAGAGACTGTGAGAAAGGGGGGAAGAAAGAAAGAAAAACAAACAAAACACCTGGATCACCTGTATGGAGAAAAAAAACAGAAGAGAAAGCAAACAAAAAAAGAGCAACATAATAAATACAACACCATCACAATAAACTAGCTAGCAGTAGATAACAGTAGATACTAAATATTAAACGATATTGTGCAGCACGCAAGATAGACAGCGCACAATGTGCTTTGAGGCAGCAGCCAAGAAAGGTGTAGTCCGCGTCTGTGAACACCGTGTGTACACCTGTGTGCACACCTGTGTGGATCAGCATGCTGGTATTCCAAAGGTTTCTCCATGTAACGATCTGCTAGGGAGTGTGGGGAGCCATAGCCCCGTCCCCCAGGGTATGAATCAGGTATGGAGGAGATCCAGGCCCCAGATATCCAGAGGCCCCAGAGTACAAGGACCTGAGGAGGACCACCAAAAGGGGGGGAACCGTGCCACCCTCCTGGGAAGAGCTGAGTAGAGCCCCAAACGAGAGGTCACCCAGCAGCTACGGTGCAGAGGTCAGAGGGGGTTGCAGTGGCGTGCCCGCGGGCTCTGCCAGCAGCCAGCTGTGACAGAGAGGACCGAGTTTCAGGCCCAGGGGCCTGAGGGCATCCCATACCCCAGAAGGGGCCCAGCTGGGCCACAGGCGCCACGCCCCACCAATCGGCCACCAGGAGTGAGCCGGTACATACATGAGCGCCCAGCCCCAGACGACAAGGACCACCAACACACCAACGTCTGAGGGCATCAGCCACCGGCAGGGAGTGTGGTGAGGGGAGATAGGCCTTTGGAGGGCCTGAGATGTACCCAGAGAGGTTGACTCTAAGACCCAACCTGACATATAGACACAGACGAACAGGCGCACGTGGACACAAACGTGCATTCCCACCCCATATGCACAACCAAATACTCGGCACTCACCCAACGTGTAGACAGACACAAATAGACACTGCACAGACAGTCGCACTCCCCAAACATACTCTATATCCCAGGTCCAGGTACCCCTGCCCCCAGAGGGGCAAGCCACACCTAAACCCAGGAGATGTAACCCTTCTCTCTGGGGTGGAGACCACCTCCTTATCTGCAGTAGCAGGGAGGCCCCGCATCCCAGACCCCAATCTGACGGCCAGCACCTCCTCCCAGCCCCCCAGCCCTGACGGCTAACAGAACTGGGGTGAGTGAAGACCCCAAACCTCCCTACGCCCGCTCATATGTAGTGTTGCTGTGTGCTGTTCTAAAGTGCATTTAAAACACAGGAGAGCATGGTACTTGCTTCCTCTCATGTGCATTTTTAAAGGATCTGAGATGACCCAGAAACGCCGTCTTTGCCATTATTGTTGTTGCAGGTCAAAATGACCCCTGTTAGCAGTTCCGATGAGTTTAGAGTTCTGGGGGTTAAAAATGTTCACTTTACTTGTTTGGTTTAAAAAAACAAAACCAAACCACAGACCACTGTCATTTCAGATCCACCACCAAAGAAGACGTTCCTGTCTACAACTGTGCCCAAAGACTTCCACTTCAGTACAGATACCCGTGTTAAGTCCTCCACTTCATGCAACACAGAGAAGGAAGTGGACTTTGTCAGTCAGCTTCGCAAACCGTCCTCCCCAGTAAGTGGCACAACTTGCTTTATTGCCAGTTCATTGCAGCCCACTATAAAGTTAATCTTTGTTAACAGCAGCTAAAAGAAACGTGATGAAACATCTGCATATTTAAGCTAAGGTGAGATGAAAAAAACCTGATTATACTTGTTTTCAGGCAAAGGCTCGGAAAGGTGCCACAGTGCCCAAACCTTTCAACCTGTCAACAGGCAACAAGAGAAAGGCGGAAGAGGCGAGCGCTTATGTGCCCATGGCCCAGCAGATCAAGCAGTTCCAGAAGCGAACCCCCACCCGCTACCATATGCACAGTCGTAGAAGTCAAGAGAGAGGTGTGGTGCATGCTGACTCTCTGTGACACTCTTCAGATAAGGGTTTAAAAAACATTATTGCAGGTTTTCATTGTACCTGCGTCCTGTTTCAACAGGACCCGCCACAGCAAAGGGGAACCACCTGAAGCTCACTCAGCCCCACTCCCCACACCTGATGACTCGTCAGAGGAGCCGGCCGCCTACTGTTAAGTGCTCTGCTGAGCTGGAGGCTGAGGAGGCGGAAAAACTTGCAAAGTGAGAAGTTTGGCTTTTTCTGGTTGGAGGTTCTTGTAATGTGCCGTCACTTTGTGTTGGGAAACGTGGTTTCACAACAAATTTCTGGTGTTTTGCAAAAAACGTTGTATTTAAAGTGTCCGGGTGACCTGATCCAGTGCTAACTATAAGCAAAAAGGAAGATTTGAAGCCTAATCTTAAAAGTAGAGCGCGTCTGCCTCCTGAATCCAAACTTGTGTTTGAGGGGAAGGATTTTAAATCAGAATCAGGAGCCACTAAAGAGAAGCCAGTGTGTGTGTGCTCTCTTACTTTCTAGTTCCTGTCAGTACTTTTGGTGCAGTATTTAGCATCAATTGAAGGTTTTTCAGGCAGTGTTTAGGACAGCCTGAAAATAATGACTTACAATAGCATAGAAATAATAAATGCACTAAGATGTTTCAGATGAGCCATTGTAAACTTCCTTCTTTTGCTAACACATGGAAAATGTGGCATTGTGGCATTGCAGGGTTTCTTTAAGGACCGTTATTGTACAAAATACAGCTGATTATTTAGGAATCATGGATCCGTATGTGCATGGGTGCAGCTTCAACAGTTACAGAGGCCAAAATGCTGAAATGTGTTGATTGATGTGACGTGTTTTTGCCGCTACAGTTGTAGTTTGGTTGTGGCAGAAGCTACGTTTGGGTCACTTCACTGTGACAGCGTTACATTTTGATCTAGTGACCATTGACTAATGTTGGCTTTTAAACGCAGCTTTAAAATCAAGGCGCTGGAGCTGAACAGGAAGATACTGGAGAGTGCAGAGGACCTAAAAAAGCCAGCAGTGAAGGAGCCCACCGTACCCGAAGGCTTTGAGCTGGAGATTGAAAAAAGGCTCCAGGAGAGGCAGGCCACAAAGAAGCCCCAGGAGGATGATGAAAAGCCCCAGAACTTTAAAGCCAAGCCTCTGCCCAAAAAGGTTCTGGAAAGAGTTGTGGTGAGTTTAAACACTGATGAGTTTCAAAGTTGTTTTTTCATTGCAGAAAGGCAGATTTTACTGTGTGGGAATCTCATCAACAGGGACTGCCAGAAAAGAAAGTTGCAAATCCGACTGTTCCCGAGTCTCCTGCCTTTGCCCTCAAGAAGAGAGTTCGACTGGATCGCAAGGTCGAGGAGGTAAGGACGCGTGTCTTTGCTATGGCTCTGTGCACCGTCTACTGCAGCTATACCCATAAAACTGTCTTTGTCAGGTCAAGCAGCCGTCACCAGTTAAGGCCCCCCCGGTGCCTCACTTCGGCCTGCCCTTTCAGCCCCGGCTACCTGAGAACCACCATGTGGAGATCTGTCCTTTCTCCTTTGAGCAGAGGGAGCGTGAAAGAAAAGCCTTGAGAGAGAAAAAGTTGGAGGAAAAGCGAAACGAAGAGGTAGTCTGACTTTCAGTCTGTCGTTGAGTTTCACAGTACAGAGTTACTGAGTGACTCTCTGTCGCCTGAATATTTTCCAGATACCACAGTTTAAGGCCCAGCCGCTGCCTGACTTTGACAGTGTGGTCCTGCCAGAGAAGAAGAAGCTGGAGCCTACCAAGCCTGAGCCTTTTAGGCTGCTTCTGGATGAACGGGGAACTGTGAAGAACAGTCGCTGGGAGCAGATGGTATGATGGGATTTTTCACTTTGTTTTCATTTTTTAATTTGAATAACACTCACAACATCTGTACCTCACAGGTGAAAGAAGAACAGAAACATCAAGAGGAAGCAGCAGTATTTAAAGCTCGGCCCAACACCGTCATTCACAAGGAGCCTTTCAGGCCCAAGAAAGAGGCCCGGCCTGCAGTGGGTAAGGATGGTTAATTTAGACTAAAACAGATCCTTTGTGTTATCATTGCTGTGATGCATGATGGGAGGTTGCAGCTGTATAGAGATCGTCTGTTGTGCTGTTGCCACATCTCCTTTCCTCAGCTGAATGCCACATTTTCCAAAATGTTCAAATGACAGTATGACAAACTATAAAGCATAAACTGCTTTATTTCTCTCTCTGAGGAATGTCAATGACAAATATGAGCGTTATATTGCTCTTAGCAAATCAGATTACCTGGAGACTCCACCTAGGCACAGAGGTGTTTGCTTCACCTCCATCTTCAGCTGACATGTAGAACGCTGCGATACAGCTGCAGCCACATGTCTGCGCTTTGTTGTTGCTGCGAGTATTCAGTGCAATTATCAGAAAAGCAGTTTTGAGTTTGATTATCAAACACTGGAGCCACATTTACTGGCTCTTGATAAATATCTCACTATTGTCTGATTGATCTGAGAATGACTAATGGATGATAAAAGTAATGGCAGGTGCAGCGCTGGTGTTGAATACTGTCTGAAAATTGCATGTGTCTTTAAGAGTGCTTCAGCTTTGCTGAGGCTGAACCACTCTTCAAGGTTGTGTCACTCACTGTGTCCTCTGTCTTCACTGTCATCTGTCACTGCACTCTGAAGGCAATAATTCTTCCATAGTTGTAGAGGCCTTTGAACTGGCAACAGAGCGGCGTGCCCGAGAGTGGCAGGAGTATGAGCGAGTGACCAGTGAGAAGGAGGTTCTGCGGGCGCACATGGAGGCAGAGCAGAGACGAGAAGAAGAGCAGAGACAGAAGGAGGAGGTTGCCCGGCTGCGACAAGAGCAGGTAACTGCAGAAAGTATCAGCAGCGCCTGGTGCTGGTGTGTGTAGATATAGAGCTACAGATGGATAGAAAAATGCATGTTTGGCAGCTCACACAGCCCCCAGTTTTGAACAAAGACTGTTAACACAACAGCAGCAGTGATGATGATGACGCTGGCACAGTTTAAGGTGCAGCTACAGTCTGTTTATACACTGCAAAGAGGCGGAGCTGCTACTGAGACGCTGAGCTCAGGTTAAGTGAAAGAAAACGATCGTCCAAAACAGCAGCGCTGCCATTGTGGTCACCATTAAAACCTTTACTGGGAAACTATCAGTGGAAGTCTTTGGTAACATTTGCACATTCCAGTGTTCTTCAGCTAACCCTCTGACTTGGACAGAGCACTGCTGGAAGAACATAATCAGAGATTTCAAAACCCCACATCAAGACAAATCTAAGAACCCAAATTCTGTTGGAGCCATGCAGTTCAGGTGATGCAAACCACAACCGTGTATTTTGGGATTTCCCCAAAACGTAAGCTGCATTGACATTCAGAACACAAAAACCTCCAAACTTTGAGACCATATATTTTGGTCATGTTCCTCACTTGATGCTGAGGAGGGATAGAAAGTTGCTGCATGCAGTACAAAGACTACTAGAAAGTGGCATGATGTAATATTGTAAATATTTAATATGGAAACGCTGCTTTTCATCAGATTTGGAACAAATAGATTTAATTTATAGCTTCTGCCTGAGCATACTTTTATAAACCCTGTCGTATCGCTCGAAATAAAATCACATTAAATAATGGTGAGATGTTGTCCTTTAAAAAAAATAAATAAAAAAATTAAAAAAATAAAATTTATTTATTTATTTATTTATTTATTTATTTATTTATTTATTTATTTATTTTCAAGGACAACTTAAATACTCAATGTCATTTTATTAACACAGCACCAATTCACAATAGTCTCCACAAGGTGCTTCATATCAAATATCAACCATAAGGCCGTGCCACGTCCCAGTAGGATGACCTGTGTGACAGTTTGAGCTGGTCGTGTAAAACGCTGCACAGTCATTACAGGGCTCCGTGTAATTATACTGTATACTTGTATGTTATTGCTCTATCAGTACTTTACAGCCTGTCTGTGGTCTGACACATGTCACACTTTGCAGGTGCACAAAGCTCAGCCCATCAGACACTACAAACCTGTAGCTGTGAAGAAGAGCGAAGTTCCTCTTACAGTCCCGGAGTCTCCAAACTTCTCCGATCGCTTCCGCTTGTGACCACTTTTGTTGTGAAATGTAACGTTACCACAGAAATCTCTGACCTGAAATGTTGTTTTTACATTGCTTTTACATTTTTCTTTTTTCCATGTTTAGCTTTGTATTTTAGCTGTCTGATGTACACTCATTAATGTGACTGTTTTAAATTACAGAATAAAACATCATCTACACCCACCAATAGTTATTGGCCTGTTAACTGCTGAGTTTGTTCTGTCAGATTGTTTGACATCAGCACAAAGTCGCCAGTTTATTTGCTAAAGAGCTCTTTTTGTGATTGGCCAGGAACTGGAGTGCTATACAAATAAAAGACACTAAAACTTGTGCGTCCACGGGGAAGAATTATTACAAAGTTTAATATCTAAATTTTAACACTTGGCATCAGACTTCTCCTGGTTGACTGGTTTCCTGATGGTGCTCACAGCTGAACCACCAAACCAGAGGTGCTGTTTCATAAGACGAGCCCTCACTGAGCACTGCTGAGACTTTTAATCATCATTATTCTTAAATATGTTTATACACAGAACTTGATGGTTTTGGGTCAGACCATTCAGTGAGACTGAACCTCACTGTCCTACAAATTTAAGCTCATGAACATCAGTTTCAAGAATAAAAGTGAGCTGTGATTCCAATATGAAACTTCTCAGTGTGGCTTTTATCTAATACAGTACAAAACAGGCTTTGGAGTGTCTGAATAAAGCTGCTTTAGCTACAGTAAAGAGATATTTGCTGAAGTAAAATCAAGCAAAACAACTTATTTTTACAAATCAAAGGTAAGCTGCCTGTAATGAAGTTCAGCTGAAGACATGACTTGTGTTACTACACAAGCTGCCATCTGGATGGCCCAACAAAACTAATGGGTCCAAGCATTTACAGGCTTCCTATGCCTGACCCACGTTAGTTTTTGCAGCGTTACCTCTTTAAAAAAACAGAACTGAGATCAAAGAAATACAAAATAAACCAATTAAGCATCCAGCTGTCCGTCCATCCAGCACCATGAATGCTGAATGACACACAGCTTCTCCAGCAACAGATGCTGCCATTCTGTGAGGGGAAAGCTCTTGGTGATTTCAGCACTGCAAGTATTCTAAAGTCAAAATGAACATATTATAAAATGTATTTAAAAAAGTCATCTCCTGATGTGTTTTCTTGATGTGTGACGTCTTTATGTGCACGCTTTCCCACAACCTCACTTCCTCCTTTCACATGAGAAGTGTGTGAGCTGTTACATCACCTATTGGTTTCTTAAATATCCCTTTGAAGCTGTTCAAAAACCTGACAAGAAGTAGTGCACCTTCCAGAAATGCTTAATTATGACAAAACCTATGAACAAATAGATAACTTAGGCCTTTCAAACCTCAGTGAGCCAGTCAACAATTATTCAAATTACACCTTTGATGGTTACTGGCCTGAATACAAATGAGCATATGATGGGTAACACCTGCAGACTGCTGCTGAAAAATACTCATGGGCAAAATATCACTTTAAATAAACAGTTCTCATCTTAAGTGGTGATTAAATTGTGTGTGTTTCATGTTTCACTACAGAAAAGTTTGTCTAATGCAGCTAATAGTTCATCACCGTGTGAGTGTGACAGAAGCCATATCAGATTAAAGGAAATGAGTTGATTATAACAAAAACAATTCTGCTTTAAATCAGATAATGCAGAGAATGATGCTGGACCATGTGGTCAGTATGTGTCCCGCTTGGTCAAGTTCAGCCATTTTTGTGAGCTCACGGATCCACAAAGGACACTGCGATGTAGCGGACACCAGAGGTGGTGGGCAGACCTTCGTGGTAGTGAGTGAGGCGGCCCGGGTGCAGAAGGGCCCAGCCTTTACGAGGAGCCTGAATGGAGCAGTCATAGCGGAGGAACCTGCATCCACCACCCTGCAGCCAAGAAACAGTACATATCAACAGCTGATGGCTGTGGCAGTTTTATGATCATTAACAACCCTTCAACAACTTCCTGAGTTCTTCATGAACAGAAATGATACAAAAGCCTTTTTTTTCTATGCCTCATTGCCACAAACTGAAGAGGACAATCAACATTCAGATTTGGGCTGCTGGTAAACCAGCTGTTTGTCTTTTAATGTTTGCATGATGAATGGGTTTATTTCATTCTGTGATCAAAAGAATGAATTTGTAATGATTCGGTATCTGTGTGAATAAAACTAAAATACATGTTAACTGAAACGTAGGTGGAAATGGAGCACTTGACACTCACCTGGTAATCAAGGTCTACTTGGTTGAGTGCAATGTTTACAGTGAATGTGGAGGCATCATGGTGCGGCCTTAAGGAGGGTTGCTCATCTGGCTTATATCTAACTACAAAGGCCAATTCGAAGTGAGCCTGCAAACACACAGAAGGAAAAGAATCATGCAAACGTTTGCCTGTAGCCCCCTGTACACAGATACACTCCAGTTTATTGAATAAAAGCAGAATCCTGGTTCTTGGTCCAGCATTCGCCTCCAGAGATGGAACAGAATGTGTAGCTGTCATGATGTGGCATGAGAGGGGTCAGGTTTCTGTCCCACTACACTAAATCGACTGGAGTGTAACACACTGATGATAAGACATGCTGGTCAGTAATACACACACAGGATAGCAGCACAGAAACAATGAGAGGTCGGCTGTTATCCTGTTATCCCTTTACTCAACAAGTTCATAACATTTAACGGCTGATTTTGTTGATCGTGGCTCAAGAGTTGGGAGTTCGCCTTGTAATCGGAAGGTTGCCGGTTCGAGCCCCGGCTCGGACAGTCTCAGTCGTTGTGTCCTTGGGCAAGGCACTTCACCTACCGCCTACTGGTGTTGGCCAGAAGGGCCGATGGCGCGATATGGCAGCCTCGATCTGTCAGCCTGCCCCAGGGCAGATGTGGCTACAACTGTAGCTTGCCTCCACCAGTGTGTGAATGTGTGTGCAAATGGGTGGATGACTGGGTGTGTGCTGAGGTGGGTGCTTTAAAACATGTAGTTAAACTACAGGCGGATGTCTGCGAGCAGGTTATGACCAATGCTGTGGAGGTCGACCAACGTGTGACTGCTCTTGAGTGTAGGTCTCAGGTGCCGGCTGAGCCTGTTACTCTGAATGCTCGGGGGTCGGGGACCGCTTCGAAACACGCAGAGGAGCGGTGGGGGAGTCGAAGTAAAGGCGGCCCGCGCGGAAGGCAGGGAGCCGGAGCTTTGGCTGTACAGCTGATGGACATGCAGCTTTAGCAAACATGTCTATTAGGTATGAGGTAACTGTGTCAGACCATATACCTTTTGGTTTTACTGTGAATGTGGAACAAATGCCAGCAACAACTGGAAATATTATTGCTAATATTGCTACCAGTGTAAAATTAGACTGGTCAGCATTTAGTGAAGATGATTTCTTAGCTTATCATAGTAATACCGATATACATCTGAACAACATTTCTTTGCCCAAAGAAGCTATTTTGTGCAAGGATGTCAACTGTAAGAATGCTGTGCATAAACATTTACTCTGCTCCATGTATGATGATATAGTGACTGCTCTGTATGAAAGTGGCACACTGCTTGATAAACAATATAAGCATAAGAAACCTAACATCAGACCTGGCTGGAAAGAACATGTATCCATGTACCATGATGAAGCTCGCATAGCTTATAAATGTTGGGACATGGCTGGAAGACCTAAACAAGGCCCAGAATTTGAACAGAAACAATGTGCGAATGCCAGATATAAGTATGTTGTTCGCTTTATAACTAAAACTGAGCAAATGCTGAGAGCAGATTCTTTGGCCAGGAAAATGCTGTGTAGTAATATGGCAGATTTTTGGAAAGAGGTGAAAGCTCTTTATAACTTTAAACCATCTCTACCATCAACTGTTGAAGGTGTTTCTGGGGCAGATAACATTGCAGCATTATGGAGACAGCATTACAGTGCGGACAATTTGGACAATCGGGGACAATTTTTTGTCAAACAGCTTTTTTTCACTTCTAGTTAAAGTGGCTTTATTAAAAGCGTATTGCACACCGCTATATACTGCCCCCTTGTGGTCATCCTACAAACAATGTAGCATGCAGAAGCTGCATGTTGCATATAATGATGCGATGAGAATCCTTTGCAGGATACCTAGAAGGGGTAGTGCCAGCCAGATGTTTGTAGCTGTGGGTGTTTGGACTTTTAAAGCACTTTTAAGAAAGTTAATGTTCAATTTTAGAGAACGACTGGATGGTTCGAGTAAAAGTATAATTTTAGCACTCACAGATCCGACAGTGAGTGGTTCCCGTTACTCATCCAGTCTGAGAAAGCACTGGTTGAAGTGTTTGTGTATTTATTGATTTCTTTTAAGTAATTGTGTTTTATGTATATTATGGTTTTATATTTTTACAAATGCTTAATATATATCTATATCTATCTATCTATCTATCTATATATATATATATATATATTTTTTTTTTAAGGCTTATACCTTGTGGGGTTTTTTTTTTTTGGGGGGGGGGTTGTGTGTGTGTTACTGTCTTGTTTTTATGGACATGAAGTCTGCCAATAGAGATTGATTCATTGAGTAAGCCAGGTGGGAAGCTGGTCCTGCAGGCTGGAGAACTCTCACTCGCCGGCTGACACGTGAGACACAGAAAGGTCGTAACAGAAATCCTGCCAGGCTACTGAGAAAGGCTCTCACCACAAAGGTAAACGGACACACACTGTCACCACACACTGAACTGCACACTCACGGTACCACACAAAGTACACACATGCACACCAAATGATCACAGGTTTCATGTCTGTCAGCTGTTTTATATGTAAGCTGTGGGGTGTAGCCGGCCTAGCTGGAGTGTCTTAAAGAAGTATTCATGTGCCATTGCTTGAAATTTCTTCCTGTTTCTACAAACACTCAGGTATATGTGTGTACTAAAGATTTTAAAAAAAATGAATCAGTGCATACGACACCAAAATGTGAAGAGCAGGTGACGTAAATGAGCTGAGAATGTGTTCACAGTGTGCTTCTTCAGTAAAGCTGAGAACATCCTTCACAGATCTCACATGGAAGGAGATTCTTGAATTTTCTCTGAAACATTTCACAAGTGTGTGTAGTGATGGTCTTACCTTGGTGTAGTATCCAGGGAACATTTTTTCTGTGATTGGTACCACATACTCCACTAAGAATTTCTGCCATTCTTTTTCAAAGTTGATTTGAATCATATGGATGTCGATGGTGGGGACATTCTCATAGCCACCAGTGATTCGGCTATCCTGGAAAAATAAGAAACTTGTTTCAGGTATATAGTTAAAGTACAGGAGGTATTCAGGACCAGATTCCAGAAAGGTTGGGAGCCTGTACAGTGTGAATACAAACAGAATACAGTGATTTGAATCTCCACATTTTAAAACCACATTTTATTCACAACAGAATAGGTTCAGGTCTCTCTCTCTGGGCCAAGCAGCTTTAAAATAGACTGCAGAAGAAAACATGGATGCTGCTCTGGTCTGAAGTGAAAAGAGACCGTTTGGCTTTTTATCCGCGCTCGTTTCAAAAGCCCGTGTCTCTGATGGTACTGAGGTGCATCGGTGTCGATGGAAGCTACAGCTTGCTTGCTGTTATTGCTTTACAACAACATATGCTCGGATCAAAACGAGACTATTCTAAACCGCATACTGCATCTGTTAGAATACCATAGCTTGGTAGAGTTCACGTGCTGAACTTCAGGCCTAACTTTTCCTCAAATGAAAACATTTATGAAGCAATATGACGATGAAGACCCAGAGCTGTGGAGGAGCAAGAATCCTATATCAGACGAGAATGGAACAACACTCCTCTCCCAGGATGTTGTTCAACATAAATGAAAACTACTCTCAGTTTTAATTGGAGATAAATGATCTCAATTTCAGCAGCAGGGCCACACCTCCAAACACGCCCCTTCCAGGTCTTACCCCCCAGGTCTACAAGCCGTCCCTCCCCTTTTTAATTCTTTCACTTCTCATTAGTACAAGGGGATCTGCCAGGCCCGGGAGCCGCCATCAGGCCCCATCGAGGCCTTCACCAAACAGCAGCTCAATTCTTGATTAAGCCTTTATCTACTAAAAAACCTAAAATGAGGACGTGGGTTCAGCGAGTGAAATACAGACTGTTGTTAAAGAAGAGGGAATCTACACAGTGGCTGTCTTTACCTTTAGAGAGATGTTGCTGTCATCAAATTAAATATGAGCTAGTATGTTTCTTAAAATGGCACATTTTATAAGCGTTTGATATGTTTTCTTTGTTCTATTTGAATACAAATATGAGTTTCGGAAATTTGAAAATCACAACATTCACTTTTTATTTTTTTACACGAGCAGCTGTCCCGACGTTATCAGAGTTGGGTGTGTAGCTGGAAGATGCAAATGACATGAACTTGTGACAAATAATGCAAACAAAGACTGAATATAAGGAACACTGGAGCTCAGTGATGTCGTCTTATTACATGACTGACATGTTATTATCGATAATCATGACTACATGATTAATGTTAATAACAAGATGCCTCACCACATTGCCCCCTCCTGACCACTTTCCATAATGCTCCATTTCTTCAATCATGTGGTTACAAGCAACAGTGGAGAAGACTGGGAACCAGTACACATCTGGGCAAGGCTGGAAGGCAGAAGATACAACAGCATTAAGCACCGAGTAACAGCTTGTAACAGAACTGCCTCTTAAAGGAAGGTCCTACAAACTGAGGACGGTGTTAGTTCCTCTGGTTATGGCAGATGTAATTGAGCTAACTTCTTATCTGTGCCACAATATTTATAAGAAACTTGGAAGTTGATAGGAGTTCAATGTATTTGCTTTTGCCTCTTCTAAACACAACAGCTCATTCAGTAGGTTAATCTGACTCCAGCTCAGCTCGAGTTTAAACTTACATTTTCAATCAGCTTGTCCTTCATGATGCGGGTATAGTTCTCGTGGATGTAGCGCTCCTCCCAGTCCTGAAATAAATATAACATACAGATTTGCTCATTGCAAATCACACCGTGTCCTCATCAAACCTTCGTGTAGACGCAGAAATTCTTCTAGACCGCCTTCTTTTACATATGAAGATCAGACAGTGGCTTAGCTTAGACAGTAACTTTAAAAAACGTTTAGACTGATTGTTTCAGTAATGTCGATGTTGACATGTATACTAAAACTTTGATACTTTATGCTGATGTCAGCACTTGTAACATGGAAATCCCCTATAACGACATCTACAATGTTCTCATGGATCATTTGTGCTGAAGTCGTATAATGTTGTAAAAAAAAGAAGAAGATTGGTTTAGCACACCTGTGAATATATCTTATCTACCATCACATCACAAAAAACACAAACTGAATTTCACTGTGAACATTACAAAAGACTTTCTCAGACAGTTTTCTGTACATAATTACTTTTAAATTTCATTTTTCTTTTCAGGATTTTTCTGAGAAATATTCCAAATATGTGTGTGGAGCTAAGATGATTGAAGACACTGTGTCTGAAGAAGCGCACAGAGGGAGGAAATAAGCATAGCTCTTATTTTACAGTATACATGGCAAAGCATTTTAATACTTAACAATTTAAGTGGATGTTTACTGTAGATGATACAGTCCTGATCAAAAGTTTAAGACCACTTGAAAACTCATATTTTGCATGGCTGGATCTTAACAAGGTTCCAAGTGGAGCTTCAACACGGAACAGGAAGAAATGGGAGTGAGACAAACCAGAGTGAGACAACACACCTGTCAGACTTAAGATCCCAAACATATTTTGTATTATACCTTCATGTACACATGATTTATGAATCCAGTTTGCACTTGTTTCCTGCACAATGTTTGTCTTACGTCTACTGTTTGTAGCTAACTTCATTTTTACTTTTACATTTTGTATCTCATAGTATAAGAGGCCCTTACCAGGCATCTTACTATCTTTGTTGTTTATTTATTATTTCCTGTAACTGTAACACAGCAGTTTCCCTTTGGGATCAATGAAGTGTTCATCTGTCATCCATCTAATGATTAGGAAAACCGATATGAGACCAGGATGTGGATTACCATGTGACTTTTTAAACCTGCCATATTGCAGTACATACATGATATGACCTGCATGTTGTCATGCTCTGATGAAGGTCATAAAACTGAAACGTTAGCATGTTTGGTGGCATGGCAAAAATACACTGGTGAAACTGAGATATGGCAACTATTCCCCTGAAATTTTGAGCTAGACCGACATATCTTAGATTACGTTTGTCAAAGGTTTCCTCAAGGAGGAACTGTGGACGTTCTCTCGCAGATATATATCATCATTTGGTGTCCTAGTAAAAAATAGCAAGCGGTGTTTCTTTAAACCCAACCTAAAAACCCACTGTCTATACATTCACACAAACTACATTGATTATTTAAACACTCTTCATATGTTACACTGTTTTATTCCTTTGCTTTGTTTTTCCATTTTGTCTCGTTTTATATTTGTGATTCTTATTTTATATAAACACAGGGATCCTTTACTGAGCCTATATAACACATAGTGTCTGAGTGGTGAGATACTGTATACTTATATGAATGTTTTGATTTTGTAGCTAACATTTATACATCACTATAAAATTAAAACAGCTTTTATATCGTACATAGCAGCTTAATTCCACCAACTTCATTTCTGCCACCGCAATAACCATTCTGCCTGCCACAAACACTACAACAGCTAGAAATGTTTCCAGGTGTTTCTTCAACTATCTCACCACTGGATTTTCAAAGATCTGCCACAGATCATTGTGTAGATGACCGGTCTGGTAATTTTCTGTAGACAGGATGTGGCCAAATGTGTGCATGTTGGTTACATACATGAAGATTCCCTGAGAGCAAAAACAACAGGTCAGTCACTACTGTGGACAGTTTTTCACTTGAATGTTTCTTTAGGTAAAAAAAACAGTTTCCTGTTTCTCTTACTGACCTTGTTGCGTATGCTGTGGCAGAAAGCCATGTCAGGGTCCGAGGAGCTGAACAGCTCGTAGTCTTTCAGCTCTCTACGGAGGAGGCCACCTTTCACCAGGTACACATTGGACACATATGGCACATTCCAGACGCCCCTAAAAACAACAGATAATTGACGTACCAACAAATGTTCCAATGAAGTCTTAGCTGCTACAAATGTCTGTTGGTCATTATTTAACAAGCCCACCCTACAGGCACTTTTTGTCAGGCCTGCAGTGCTTTTTTTGTGGTGAGTTGAACAAAATGTCATTACTGATGCAAGCTGACTGTTAGCTGGTGATGTACGTTGAACGTGACACGTGAAACAAACGAAAAAAGAGAATGTAACGTCTCAGAGGCAAAGAACACGATACACTAAGGCTCTGCACGTGACGTCATGCACACATCACTGTAGAGCTGTCCACCATGTTGGACGTGATAACCTGTGGCGATCACGTCCAATCACTCCTACATTGCTTACATAAACATGATCACTGCCTACCTTGCTTACACTCAGCTGTCAATCATCAAGGACAGAAGGAGAATCTTTTTATACCTCTCCTGCATCGTATACATAGTATTTGTTATAAGTTATTTCAATTTTTAAACTCACCAGTATCTGTTTCAAATAATATTTGACCATTTAAAAATCTTACAATTATATTTTTATTATGTCTTTCTAGTTTTTTCTTTCTAATCTTTCTCATCTGCCTTCTCCACCACTTCTCCCATCCCCATCCCCATCTAACCCTAACCCAGATGCTGTCAGTCAAAGCATTTTATAGATACATCTCCATATTTCCACAGTTCAACCTTTTTCTCAAAATTGCATTTAGACATCAATCTTGAAATTTCTGCTTTATTCTCAAAGACATTGATGTTTTAAAGTTTTTGTTGCTGTTCTCCGGTTCCTGCTGAACTGCGCTATCACAGAGTGTGAACTCCATGATGACACACTTTCATCCCAGAGCTTTATTATTCTGAAGGATCAAGTGAAGGTGGATCTACCCAAGGTCCAGGTGGGTTGTACTTACAAACAGCCGCAGCAGTTCCTGCCATTTGACAACTTCTACCATCGCTTTATCACTAACTTTATTAAGACAGGTCTGCCTCTCACCACTCTCACCTCTCCTAAACTCTCGATTTATTTTAAATTCTCATCCAGCTCCTGTGCTCACACACACTTATGAACATTGGGGCTAAGGTTGCTGAGAATCAAACTCATTCGAATTTTTAAAAGATGAACATATAGCACCAGTTTGAAAATCCCAATTCCTTCTTGAGTTATTGTATTCCCAGGATTTTCTGGAAACTTGACCTTTGACCTTGACCTTTAGGTCACCAGGATTCAAACTTGTCTGAGAGTTTTCCTAGATACACCTAGATACACTAGTTATTGCAGGCACAGATTTGGGTATCTGTACCAACCACCGGTAACGACAATACCCCCATCAGCCTTTTATGGTCAAAAATGAGGAATGCAAAAAAATTCTAAATGCTGACAGTTTTTAGGAAGCGAATAAGCAACTTACACTCTCCGTCCTTGTACAATGTCCACATAGTCCTCAGACCTGGCGTAGTAGCCGTCTCCACTGAGGGCTCCCCAAAAGTTGCTCCACAGCCGACCAGCTCGAGTTATCATTGGTGCTACAATAGGACTACAGGAGGCCATTCAAGAAGTGCTATGTGTTACATTTCTTCATCTAGACATATACTCAACTCACATAAAAACACTAGAGCTAAAGAAGTTAAATGTGACTGTGACTACTGCCAACACATCAGCGAATGACTCAGTATAAAAACATTTCCTTACAGGTTTTGTTCAATCAGAATTTTGAGTGTATCCTTGTTCTTTAAGACCACTTCAATGTCCAAACTGAAGAAATAGTCACAGTCCTGGTCCCTCCGGCACAGATCGCTGAAGAAGAAAACACACTGATAGATTAGCACATATATTATAATAGAATTTAAAGAGCAATCTGTTATTGACCTTAATACTGTATAATGAAGAGTACACGTCATCTTCTGCAACTCAGTTGATAAACATTTTAAAATAAAAATGTGTCACGTTCTGGTTGGACAGCACTCACAGGCCTAGGTTCCTAGAGGCAGCTCCATCCATCTCTTCTTCAGGTTCGATGACTGTGACGTTCTCATACAGGCTTCCATAATCCTTCAGGAAAGATCGGACCTGACGCTGATGATGAGCTTCCTGGAGGGAAGAGGAAAACACAAAGATATGCAGAGCAGGAAGACTGCTGTGAAGATAAATATGTTGCAAAATGTAGAATAAAAAATGAGAATGTGTAGAAACCTGTACGTTTTTTACACGCTTGTGTTTTAAATTTACGGTTACAGAAAAAATGCATAGATTGATGTTTTCACAAATATACTAGAACTGCAAACTTGTAATTCAAATTTTGCTCATATTTATTTATTTGTTTACTTCTTATAACCACAAATCTGAATAAAAGTGCTCGACTGCATCCTCTCAAGTCACAAATCCACAATCTGCACTTCGACTGTGATGTGTGGTAAAACTCGAGCTTGTAGGCAGTGATGAGGAGCGCGGTGGTTGGGGGTGGAGGGAGCAGGTCAGCCAATCAAAAAGCAGAAGACCAAATGATCTTCATTAGCCAATGGTACAGCAGCATTTGACATCATACACATGACTGTTGCTGACCTACTGCATAAACACGCAGAGGCTTTAATCACCATCACTGGTTTAATCACACCAGTCTGGACTCCAGTCTGCCCACTTTGCAGTAATATGTGGACTGAAAAACACGGGACAATAAACCTCCTCCCACTCAGTGGATCAGACCACACTCTTGTCCAGTTAGCACCTCAGTATGTTCCTGCTGTTTAAAGACTTCCTGTTGCCACCAAGTCTGCAAGGAGGTGGAAGCAGGAAGCCAGCGAGGCTCTGCAAAACTGCTTGAGGTGTCTAAAGAGTGTGAAAATGCATCAATAGCGTACACATTACATGTAAGAGTAAAAGACACTCGATTTCAAAGATTTGACAAAAGATTTCCTGCAAAAATGTCACAGGCTATAACACCACCTAAATGTTTGCCAAATCAAAAAAAAAGTTGAAAAGAATGTACAGAAATGTCCGAGGAGGGCATAAAGGTTAACCCATTTGGCAAAGGTGGGGAGGCGCCAAAGGATAACTGCTGCCTGGACATTGAGGACACTGTGTACAAATCACAAGAACTTGATTCCCTCCAACTCTCTGTGGCTGAACACACTGCTGGGTTCCAGACACAGCAGTCTAACAAACGATTCTCCTAGTTTCATGGACTTTGTCACAGAGAAAATCATGAACCCATCTTTTGTTAAAATTGCCTAAATCAATCTGTTCATTACCTACTAAGTCACGTTAAATCCAGCAGGTTAATAATTTTTAGAAGGACTGAAAATGTCCTTATAAACCTTCATGTGAAGAGAAGTCCTCAAAAACATCAAAGTAAGAAGGTGTAGTGCCCGTCATGCAGCTGTGATAAGAGTAGATACTGTAACCATTCTGATTCCATTATCGATATCACTTATCGACTGTCACTGGCTCTGCTTTGAGAGTCACCACCGTCGCTAAGCAACACATCAACAGCATTACATTAATGCAAATACTTGCACGCTGTGCGGTCAAATGTTTGTGCGTGTTTGTTGAGGTTTTTCCTTTCTTCGTTGTGATCAGTGTTGGTGTCGTTATTCAACGCAAGTAGTGTATTTCACATATTACACACAACACATTTTGTTTGTAATATGTACATTACAGTACATTACTTAATAACTCCAAGGAGAAGGTAATTTGTTACACTACTCGTTACATTACTTTTGGGTTTCTCTGTAAAATAACCTGAAAGGCGTTGTCTGATAATAAAACTACAGTCCCACAAAGCAAGTTTCTATTCACAGACTGCTGGAGTAGCTGTGAAGCACATAATGATCCTTCTTTACTTTATACTAGCACCTGGTGTGTGTGTGTGTGTGTGTGTGTGTGTGTACATATATATAGAAGTAGCAGCTTTATGAAATAAACTCCACAGTATTTCATTTAGCCAGCGTATTGACATCTTAGTGAGGTATTCTGGTGTGATGCTAATTTGTGTCAGACTACATCAGACATATTTTTGCTGAGTGTCAGGAAAATGTAGTTACCTTGTTAAAAATGAAGAGTTTGATCTTGTTCTTGGGATGCTGGAGCTTCAGCAGCCGTTCGAAGAACACTGTAACAAATGGAGTGGGCTGCTGAATGAAGATGCCAATCACTACCAGAGGGTATTCATTTTCCTGTTAGAAACACACATTAAACAAAAAATAAGTGTCATGTTCTACCAGGATGAGGCTTTGTGCCATTTTTATCAGGCATCAAAGGTAGCTTTGGGAAATAATATGGATACAGTTTGTTAGGAAATGTAAACAGACCTGAAGAGCTGTGAGTGACCGAAGATCCTCATGACACACTGTGCACCCAGACTCAAATGTCCATGTGTTGGGGATGTAGTTCCCCAGGTAGTTGATCTGGAGCTGGAAAACAGTCGTGTGCTCTTGTAGTTAATTTTATATCAATCTCATATCTAATAGTCTAACACTGGTAATCTCTTAGTTGTACTAGATGAGATTGAGAGATGAGAGTAACAGGTTTTCAGAATCTCAGACATATAGGTAGATTATCATTAGATTACGGAACGACCCCTGAGTTATATTATGTATCAGAATCAGTAAAGCACAGGCTGAGGTGGGGATGGTAGCAATCGTCCAACCCAACTTATTAATCAACCTGTTGAACAGTTTCAGTTCATTTGAAAGCCTGATACTTAACCCAGTCCACCCAAGAAGGCAAACTAAAAAAACGGTTTTATTTGTTGTTATTCATCGTCCACCCGGGCCTTATAGGCAGGTACTAAACATGTCAGACTCAACATGGCATTTAATCTGTTGTTAGACTCAGTTGGCTTCTGTCAAAATGTAAAAGAACCCACCCACCACTTTAATCACACTAGATCTTGTTTTAACATATGGCATAGAAACTGAACATTTAACAGTGTTTCCTGAAAACCCTCTCCTGTCTGATCATTTCCTGATAACATTTACATTTACAATAATTGATTGTGTAGAGTGGACTTTATCACAGTAGATGTCTTTCTGAAAGCGCTGTAACTAAGTTTAAGAATATAATCCACCCACTGTTATTATCGTCAATGCTCTGTACCAACACAGAGCAGAGCAGCTACCTGAACGCTACTCCAACAGAGGTCGATCATCTTGTTAATAATTTCACCTCCTCACTACGTACGACTCTGGATACTTTAGCTCCGGTGAAAACTAAGGCCTCAAATCAGAAGTACCTGACCCCGTGGTATAATTCTCAAACACGTAGCCTAAAGCAGATGGCTCGTAATCTGGAGAGGAAATGGCGTGTCACAAATTTAGAGGATCATCATTTAGCCTGGAGAAATAGTTTGTTGCTATATTACCCTATTAGAGCACTTCGCTCTCACACTGCAGGCTTACTAGTTGTTCCTAGAGTATTTAAAAGTAGAATGGGAGGCAGAGCCTTCAGTTTTCAGCTGAGAAAACTGCTGAGAGAATACAAACTCAAACCTTTCGAGCAGGTTTTATTGTTTCCATTAAAAACTGTGTGATGTGACTACAGCTTAATAACATGGAACAGATAAGTCGGTACCTTTGTTGGTCCGTTCCCATGGACGATGACAGGCAGAGTATCATACAACACATTTCTGACTCGTACTTGACTATCTTCAAACTTCAGCACCACATCATCTGGAAACATAAACAGATGTAAAACAACTATCAGACTTGTTTTTAAGATTTGAAATATCAAAACTACACATTTACATTTTAAATGTTTCAAGAGAACACTGAAGATAAATAGATCAGATAGACAGAGAAGAACAGAAGAACAAGTTAACTACTGTAAGACCTAGCTACCACAAAACATACACAATACTGTTACTGCTGACAGTATGTCATGGTCCTAGGTCATGTGACCCAGTGTTTTGTGTTTTCTTGTATGTTGATATTCATTGTTTATGTTTTAGTCTCATTTAGTTATCTAAAGATCCTTCTATTTTGCCGAGGTCGCCATGTTAGTTCTTTGTTTATCAGGTGTGTCCTCACCCCCTGTCTCCCTCGCCCTTCATGTGTTTCAGTAACATCTTTGTCTCCTGTTTCCTCTTCTTGTTTACGTGTTTTTCCCCCTGTGACCCATTCCTTCTGTCACGTGTGCTTTCCCCCGGTCATCGTGTTTAGTTATGTCCATGTCTCATCTCCAGTCCCTTTTTCATCCCCTGTAAGTTTTTGTGGTGTTTGCGTCCCTCGTCAGTCCACCATGGTAAATTCGCGTCTTAGTCTGTCATGTCTTTCATGTCTGCGTGTCCTATGTTGTCAAGCTTGTGTCATGTCTGCGTCTCATTATGCTTCCTGTTTTATTTTGAAGAGGTCTGGTGTCCCATGAGCGATCGTGGCTCAAGAGTTGGGAGTTCGCCTTGTAATCGGAAAGTTGCCGGTTCGAGTCCCGGCTTGGACAGTCTTGGTTGTTGTGTCCTTGGGCAAGACACTTCACCCGTTGCCTACTGGTAGTGGTCAGAGGGCCCGGTGGCACCAGTGTCCGGCAGCCCCGCCTCTGTCAGTGCGCCCCAGGGTGGCTGTGGCTACAATGTAGCTTGCCATCACCAGTGTGTGAATGTGTGTGTGAATGGGTGGATGACTGGATATGTAAAGTGCTTTGGGGTCCTTAGGGACTAGTAAAGCGCTATACAAATACAGGCCATTTACCATGTTCATTGTGTTTAGTTTCACTTCCTCCGTGGCGTCATTATGTTCATTCTAGTCAGCTGTTTCCCCGGGTGTTTCCACTTCCCCTGATCGCCTCCTGTGTGCATTTAGTCTGTGTGTTTTCTTTCATTCCTATCAGGTCGTCTGCTGTTTGTCTTCAGAGCTGAAGTTACAGCAGCATGGAATAAATCAATCAACTTTAAAGCTGCAAACGCTTTGAGTTCATATCAGTATCCTTTGACAAATATAATATTAATAGCATTTTTATAACAAATTTGTAAAATCTTAGTTTTGGAGAGATCTATATATTGTCCTATATATTAGTTGGGTGTAAACCAACCCCACTTACTCTAAACCTCTCTTTGGCTCATCAGTATAAATAAGAATTTATAATATTTGGTGGAGAATACAGCTGATGGTACAGCTGATTATGAATGAGAGGAAATGATTAAAAGCCTCATAGATATTTAATTTTCTAGGTATGATATAAACACCTTAAAGATTTGAACGTGTTTTCAAAAACTCATCCACACAGTACCACACTGGAATTCTCCCCTTAGCTTCTAAACACAAAACTGGAAGAGTGGCTCCAGCAGATTCCAGTTACAACATCCAAGGTCTCTATCCATGGGAGAGCACAGTCTTAGGAACAGCTAAGATACTGCTCAGTACCTGAGAGTACCTTAGCTTGAGGAACACACACATACCATCCTCTGAGGGTGACAGAGACATTGTTATATACTTTGAATGGCAAACTTACTGAAACCAGCCAGGACAACACACTGTTAGATCAGAGTCAGTTCACAAAGGAGCTTTATGGCACGATAGTTTCCACTCTTCTTACATCAGTACGGCTCTGTGTCTAGTGATGTTAGTCAGATCAGATCTGCTGAGCCTGTACAGATACTATTAAAGTAAAATACAGACTTTCCAATGATCCCTCAATATCCTGTGTCTCATGAAAATAGAAAAGGTGTTATATCAGTAATTCAATTTAAATCTAGACTAGACCAAGAAATAATCCCAGCAAACATGCCCGGTGAGCCCACAATGGGCTGTGTGGCAAAGAAAAAGGGCCCATAGCAGTTTTGTCCTTTAATAGTTTAGGAGTAGTTTTACTTCACGGGGCCCCCATCACAGTTGGCTATGGGCAACCAAAAGACTGGGATAAGTATGGGTTTGCCCCACAGTTCACCCACACTTACCCCCTGTTGTCTGGATTCCATGTTATTTATAATAAGCAAATGCCATACAGGGAAATGTGATTACTGTGGACTATTTTTGTCTTTCAGGGCAAGTGGCTCCATAGTGTAGTGATTAAGGTCTTTGAGTATCAAGCAGAAGATCCCTGACTTGGGTGCGTGAGGAAACATAAATCCCTAAAAGATTGTGTCAGGGAGGATACCTGGTGTAAAAATCTACCAAATCAACTGGCAACATTTTTATCCACACTCCATATCAGCTGGTAACTGTGGGGTCTATTCATTCACATGTCCAAGTGTGACACATATGTGTAGATATCTTCTCAAGCTAGCAGAAGTGTGGCCTTGTAGAAAAGTCGACTTTATCTCTGTTCCAGAAGGATGCAGCAGAGATGGCATTTCACAAGCATCAGTTCTGATGCTCTGTGAAATGCCAGAGAGAGGAAGTAATTTCACTGGCAGGTAATGACCAAACTGTGAATTGACCAGAAACCCCACTGTCCATATCATCTGCAATCTAGAACTAGTTAGGATAAAAACTGGCTAAACACTGCCCAGAAATAGCCCTAAAATGGACTGCAATGTTGATGTCAGTGACGTCAACTTTTATCAAAAACACACTCACACGTTGTTACTGTCAGACCAATGTAACCAAGTCATTTTATACTTCATACAGAAAAGATGACCTGCGTGTCATGGATAACATTTTTTGTTCTGCTCTAACCTGTGCTACGCAACTTATCCACACCTGGATAAAGGTTGTGTAGCCTTCTCATAGTGACACGTCATCAAGATAACTCCTCAAAAGACCAACAGAAGGTGTCCTCACCATGGCACCATACTTATCCTAGAATGGTGGGATGCACCCTCATCTACAAAGAAACGATGAAGGTACTGCTGATTGTCCTCTACAGTTGAGCAAAAAAGCAATAAGAACCACTCCTCGACAATGAAAATATGCAAGAACTGGAGTCACAGAAGTAGACGTGGGGACCAATATAGGAGCATTGCAACCACTGGAGCTCCAGTGAGAGCTTTTCAAGGCCTACATCTTGTAACAACCATTATTATGACATAGCACCGCTATGGGGTGTCTTCCCATTATTGTAGTAGTTGGAGAGTCTCCTAGTGTGAGTGCAGCCATTACAGTCGAGCATGCTGCTCTCCACTCATGTGTTTTAGAGAGACCTTCCCATTGTAATGGGCTGGTGCAGGCAACTATCTAACCCCCGGCACATGTATGTACGGATAGCATAGAGCTGTGGAGACTTGGCTTGTATGATCTTAATCAAATAAAGGTCCTGCCTAGGCTCCGACTTGTCCGGCTAACCTCCATGCCAAATGCCCGCGGGACCTACGAGACGCTCCTTCCTCACCAGACCAACATTACAATCTGCTTGAACCAAGTAAAATGTAGATATCCAGCTATAGACATCATATACCTGAGCTTTCTGCAAACAGTGAAAGAAACCGAGTCCATACCTTAACACTTAGCTATTAGCAAAAATGGTTGCTGATAATAGCCCAACCCCCCAAAACGACTATACCTCTGGGGAAAATCTTAGAAATATGGTATCTAACCAGATTCTTACTCTGGATGGCATTACCTTGGCCTCCAGTAACATTGTGAGGAACCTTGGAGTCATTTTTGACCAGGATATGTCCTTCAATGCACATATTAAACAAATATGTAAGACTGCTTTCTTCCATTTGTGCAACATCTCTAAAATTAGAAATATCCTGTCTCAGAGTGACGCTGAAAAACTAGTTCATGCATTTATTACTTCCAGGCTGGACTACTGTAATTCATTATTATCAGGAAGTCCTAAAAACTCCCTGAAAAGCCTTCAGTTAATCCAAAATGCTGCAGCAAGAGTACTGACAGGGATTAGAAAGAGAGAGCAGATTTCTCCTGTATTGGCTTCCCTTCATTGGCTTCCTGTTAAATCCAGAATTGAAACTCCTGCTCCTCACATACAAGGTCTTAAATAATCCCCATCTTATCTTAATGACCTTGTAGTACCATATCACCCTATTAGAGCACTTCGCTCTCGTACTGCAGGCTTACTTGTTGTTCCTAGAGTATTTAAAAGTAGAATGGGAGGTAGAGCCTTCAGTTTTCAGGCCCCTCTTCTGTGGAACCAGCTTCCAGATTGGATTCAGGAGACAGACACTATCTCTACTTTTAAGATTAGGCTTCAAACTTTCCTTTTTGCTAAAGCATATAGTTAGGGCTGGACCAGTGCTTGCTCATAGGGGGTCATATTGTTATTGGGTTTTTTCTCTGTATGTATTATTGTAGGCTCTACCTTACACTGTAAAGCGCCTTGAGAGCGACTGTTGTTATTTGGTGCTGTATAAATAAACGTGAATTGATCCCACACAATACCAGAGAGGGACTTCCTTATATTGCCTTGCCTGCCAAACCTTGTGACATGTGTTCCCTACTAGACTTGTTCAGTTACACACAAAAAACTACCTGCCACCAACTAGACAACTGTTCTGTAAACAGTATAACTGTTATTCCTGTAAAGACACTTTAACTCTCTCATTCTTACAATGATCTTTGTACATTTTGGTGATGCATTAAAAGTAAATGGAGCACTCCTCCTGAGACTTTACAATGTGACTACAGACCTGTCAACAGAGGAAATAAATGTAACATCTAAATGAAGTGTATAGTTGGGTCACCATACCACAGCTGCTGATATCGTTTTGTTTTTTATGCACCTTGCTAAGGTAGCCAATGATTGTTCATTTCAGCAAAGGAAATAATGCCACAAAAATTACTTTGGCAAACCATAATGATACCCTTCACCTTTGGGGTATTAAAACAATCACCACTTCATCATCAGTGTATGAATTTCTAAGTTATTATCCAAAAATATCACCTCATCTATGTATCCGTAGGTCAAAGTGAAAATGCTACAATTCAATAAGTTCCTTAAAAGGTCTTTTTGAGTTATGAAGCCAAACGTGAAAAGGTTGTTAAAGTTGTTACTCTGTTACTGTTTTCTAACTTCAATGCTCTTTTCGTTGTTGCTTTTCGCCATCTACTCAGTATATTTTCTTTTCTTTTCCTTTTCCTCATTTTTGTGATTTTCAGACTTGTTTCCATCACTTCGACATGAACCCAACGCTCTCATTCTTATTGCCTGTTTATGCCCTGTCCTTATCTTCAATGTCATGCTGCTCTGTTGTATCTTAAATGACCCTTTGGGATAAGTAAAGTGTCTCTGATTTCTGATTTTTCTGATTTATTTTCTGTTGTTTATCATTTTTAGTTATAATGTGCATGGTAAACAAGAGCAGGAGAAGATGCTGGGCAGCGTTACATGTGTTATCAACAACCTTGGCCTGCTGGTCAAAGAAAACAAAATTGCACTCACCAAGTGCTCCATGAAGGTTCTGAAAGAGTCTGCATTTGTTGTCCAGGGTGATATTTATAGATTTCTGAAACATAGAAATATATTCTTTTGATCTATTATGTTACATGTATCCAATAAGATGAAAACTTCTACAGGAACAAACAAACTGTGGCTGCTTCTTCAGGCCGATGTTGGGAATAAATAATTTTTTAGTGCCTCAATAATGCTATGCTTTTTTATTAATAAGTGTTATAAAGTTATATAGTGTAGTATTAAGTGGACACATCCCTGAAAATAAAGGCATGAGACCATGTGTCCTTGGGGAGTAGAAAGCTGCAGACTCTCACTCACGCTTGCCTGGGAAAATGTAGATAAGAGAGGACCATCTCTAGTGGAAAGTTAGTGAGACACTGTTGTTTAGAGTAGAGTGAGAGAGCTTCTGTAATAAAACTGTTAGGGGCACACCACCATTTGGAGATCCACGGCAATGTGTCATGCAGGACGCATCTCCCTTCTAGAAGTAATGTGAAAGAGAAATAAAGTGCTAAATTGTCTACTGAGCAGTGTGTTGTCTTCCATCGGATGCCTCCGAGGAATCAAAAGAACTCGGTGAAGTGTTGACATTTAACACCGAGCAGCGTATATTTACCTGCTTTCACATGATAGCTAACATCAGAATACTACTGCCCTGAATTATGCTGCATTCAACATGAAAACGATGTATTTTCAGCACTATTGTTTTGTGTATTGTTCATCATTACCATCAAAAAGTCCCTGGTACATGTTTCAAATTAAAAGCCTAACACGAACCAGGAAAATGTCCAATGAGCTAAAAGACCTGTAATTCGAACCATGTGGACAGAAAGTGCTGAATTTCAGTTAGCAGGAGATGTTATAAACATCACTTCATGTAATTACAGTGCTGTAGGGGCATTCATGAAAAAATTGTGGAATTTCATAAAGTTACAGCAGTGGAACAAGTCTTACTCTTTTTGATTGATCAGTGTAAATCTTGGTGAAAAACAGCTGATCACTGTCACCGTCGTCTCCTGTCCAATTAGTAACGAGCTCTTTGATGTTGGGAAGATAGCCAATGAAACCTGTGAGGAGACGAGAAATGAGACAGGAAATGATCACATATATTAGAAGTATACATTTGTTCATGACCTTCATGTAGACACAGTGAGGGAAAGTGAAGGTGTCTGTTTCGAGGAGCATGTCTAATGAGCTCTACCAGGTTTATGTCACCAGTGCAGTGCTGACTAACAACCTACTATAAAACCATCTGCCCTATCTCATCTATCAGCAACCTGTGAGCCTCACATTTTAAGGATTTCTTTTCTGGTACTTCTTAAGCCCAGAAGGTGAGTGACCCTTTTAACCTGCTTATTTACACAAGTGGGGAGTAGTGTTTCTATGATTGGGTGAATGACGCATGTTGTATAAAGAGCTTTGAGTGCTGAGGTTGAGTAGAAAAGCACTACAGAGGAACCAGTTCATTTACCTTCCAGGTTTTCCTGCTGGATGTGAGAGATACAGCAGCAGCTTAACATTCAATACCATCTGAAAATGTTTTATTTTTTATAATTTACATTTTTATAATTGCTTACATGGCACCAGTTGACTAAGCATGCAAATGCTGAAACAATGTTAAGAAAGTACTGATTAATAAAGTACTAAAACAACATTAAGTGCAGTGCAGCACTGCATTTGGATTTGGATCTGTTAACGTATGTTAGTGAGCTACTTCAGTCTCTGGGTTGATTTTTATTAATAAACGCTTTCTGCTGAGTTTACCTTCTAGTACTCGAGGTTAGAGAGCTATTATGTAGAGAATCAATAAGATAATTGGTAAGGAACTGAATGGACAAGTGACATCAACAATGGAATTGGAATTGCTAAATTCCAATAGATTTCCATCCCATATATTACACACATATTACAAAATCTGTTGAAACTGTCTCCATTCTGTGTCTGTGCGTTGGTCTTTTTGTGTTTCCTTGTTCTGTAGTGAGAGGTAGTGGGAGTTGGTATTCAGGATGTTATAAATGTGCCTGTTTTACTGTGAAGGCTGTTCTGTGATGTCTCCTGTCCCTGCTGTGTGACTTCCCCGATTGTTTTCACCTGCGTTTATTATCTTTAGATTTATCTCATTGCCGAGCTGGCCTCCAGTATTTCACCAGCCCTCAGTGTGGCTACATACAGCAGTACTGTACAGTATGAACTGTAGTTGCTTTGTCCACTCTGGCATTGTATGCACTGTTCTTTGTAACTTTTCTGTGTTTTGTTGTTTTCTAATTTCTTGTGTTTTGGATTTTTCCCTTGAACAATGATTCACTTTGGATTAGCTATTAAAGAGCTCCCTTTTTGAAAAATCCTTTGTGTGCTGTGTCCTGCATCCTAAAATTACGTGACCCTCCACACATGGCTACACTGTGACGCAGGTGTCTCTAATAAAAAAATATGACATAAAAATATTGTTTTTTCTCAGAATAAATGCTTCATGTTAGGTAAAAACAAACAGACAGAAATTACACAGCAATATTACTTTTCTCAGCAGTACAAGAAACAACAAGACTGGTAAACATACCCCCTGAGCCCAGGAACCTGTTGCCCTCCCTGACGTGGGGATATTTGTCCTCCAGATGTCTGTCTGGCCAGATGAGGGTCTCAGAGGAGAACACAACCCTGTGCTTGGCCTGCTGGAACTTCTTGAGCAGCTCTTTGGGACCCGAGGCGAAAACCACATCGTAGCTAAGTCATGAAGGGAGTGAAAACAGAAAACGTTAGTACACAGTGCAGCTCAGCACTATGTGAAGCCAGTGACACAGTTAAAACAAATGAAGGCGTTGTTATTATATGATACCAGCCAGAGTTAATTTGCCTGTGACTATGTTTACTACCAGAAAAGGAACTGCAACAAAAACAACACACACTTTCTTGATTTCACTATAATTACATGCTTCACCATAAAGAATTTTACAACTTTACAAAATGTCAGGACTTTTCCTTTAGCTGCCATGTACAGCTAAAGTGCATCAAATGTGCTTCAAAAACATGTCATTTAAATTAAATATGCATAAACACTGAAACAGTAATATCTTCTGAATTTAGTATACTGACTCATAACATCGTAACGCGGCAAATAAACTGCTAAAAGTGGAGCTTGTTACTCAATTCAAAGCATGCTACCTTAAAAGACTCGAGAAACAGCAGAAACAGTTAAGAACTGCTAATGTATTTTAAATAAGTGGCTATTATAAGCTAAAGACTGCTCAGTGGTATTTAATATACTGGAAATTTTAGGTTTACATGTAAGTCCTCATTTTTACATCAGATACTGGCTTTTGTATATGTGACCTTTTGATTTTTTCTTATTTTTTAGGCTTCCTGCAAGACAAACTGAGGTGTAGCCTTTGACCTTTGTGCTACTGAATCTGCTCTTTAGTGCAGGATAAACAGGTTAGCTTAGAGTCATACAATGGATTCTAAGTAAAGCACTGTACGGGACGGGTGCACAGCAGCTGCGGTGTTCATGGTCAGTGTCGGGTTACATAATATGAACTTTATGTGATGATGCTTAGATTCATTCACTGAAGTCCACCTTCACAGCAGCTTCAGACTGTCCAGCATAAACATTGTGCTGTCAGTGTAGAGGGAGACAATCAGCCAAGATAGCTCGTGAAACATCTGCTTACATATGGCTGAATTCAGTTCTGTAAAACCACAAAGATCTGCAGGTCAGCTAAAACACATCTACTGCAGCGCAGTAGATGTGTTCGGTGAAATGGATTTCTACAATGGCGGACTTAGACAAAATACTGTTACTGTTAATTTTACTTCTATACTCATGTTGTACACAACTATTCAAATGATGAAGTCACAAATGTGCATTCATCTTTACAAAGAGAGTTTAATGCAGTGCAGCTGTTCAATATCAATCACTTTAACTGTTGACTATTCATACTTACAGCCTGATTACATCATGCACTAATATTTAGTGCTCCTATGTTTTCCTTACGTATCAATGCTGAATATCACGCTCATCAAATATTTGCTGTTGTTCTAACCATGTAAATGGTAAATGGTAAATGGACTGGTTCTTATATAGCGCTTTTCTACTCTTCTGAGCACTCAAAGCGCTTGTGGACTGATGTTCTTCCAATATGTCTAAATGCAGATGTGTTTCTAGTCACTGTTCCTACTGAAACACAAAGTGAACCGTCATGTCACAGTCACTGAGCTCTTTTCTTCTTATCGTTTTGATACATCAGAATCAACCTGCTTAGAGTTTACACACACAATGCCACACAGAATGACTGGATGTTAACTGCAGCCTGCAGAGCACCACAGTGCTGAAAAGCTTCCAAACAGAGTATGTTTCTCACCTACTAATACAGTTCTTTCTTAATTTGTCATCAAGCTGTAAAATTACAAACTACACATTACTATATTTCGTGTGCTGACAAAAGGCAGAACAAGGCAGATTCATGTAACATGAAATGAAACTGAACCAGTGGCTGAATAACTAACACAGTATTATAGTGGCATAGGTATCCAGATAGACACTCTACCTGTCAATAAAAAGGATTATTTGGTCATCATCCTTCATCTCCTTCAGACCTTCTTTAAGAAGTCGTACTTTCTGGCCTCCTCCTGGGGCTGACATGTAGTCACCTCCCTTCCATTTCTGATCTCGGCCCAGAACCTTAAAAACATACACCTCATCTTTTAGTTTAAAGATTTTAATGTATCATCCTTTAATAATACAGCCATTAAGGTTATGTCATTCCTTATTTTCTGCTTTATATTATCAACACATATTAGTATGACTGAAATCCACTGAAAAGGACCATTTTTTGTGTTTAGATAAAACTCCTTAAAGCACACAGCAAGGACTTGTTTTAAAGAGACTGTGAGGCCTCACGTCTACAGAGCATGAAAAAACTTTTTCAAAAACTTTGCCCCAGAAGTTTTTACCTTGACAGTATAGTTAAAGTGTTTCGCTGTCCTCAGGAAACGCCTGTAGCCATCAGTCTCTTTGGTCGCAACAGTCACAACTAGAAGTTTGTCTGGAAACCAGAGCATGACAGAGGAATTTAGAATGACTTAAGCGTGACAAAACTTTACAGTACCACCATAAAGAGTATTTATGTAACGCATGTATGACTGTAAACTATAGTGTACAATAACCTAGCAGAAAGAAGAGGCGCTGTATTAGTACTATGATGGCATTTTGATGCTCGCATATTTGCACTTAAACACAGAGCTTTAATGCAGAGCTATACTTGTGCGATTATGTCGACATGTAGTTACATTTCTACAGAGGAGCAAATACGTTTCTTGCACAGGCTGTGATAAAGGCTTTAAGATGGTTATGGTTACGATGTAACAGTGAACTGCTCAGGGTTAATGTCGCTATGAATTAAGCTTGAAAAAAAGTCTCTAAACTTATATGTTTATTCTTTGTGGGTGTATCACAGAATCAAGTCCGCATCCCCTGCAACTATTGATAATATAGGCTTCCCACAGGCTAACGTGAATGTTAGAGGCAATGATTACAGCAGTTCAAAGGAGCATCGTCCACGTCAGCGGCATGGCAGCCCTCCTCAGCCCGGAGCGACTACAGTTTGCTTTGAATTGGAAAGCGCCGACGAAACGTTAATAAACTCCGTGTTTTATTAACAGTGATTTTTATTTTGGAAAACTGAAAAACAACTTTTCGACATGCATCAAGCACAACGAGACAAAGTGGGGAAATCTCGGTTTTTCTAACAGACTAACACTGATCCAAGGATCCGGGCTTTTCATAAAGATGCAGTCAGATAATTTGTCGCCGCCGTCTTGTTTTGTCTGTAGTTCGGCTTCAACTCTTTCTCACATATTGCTGTGACACGCGTGGTTCCAGCACAGCTTTTTTTCAGCCAGTTATCAAATGAACTAAGTCTCCCTGTGTCGAGCTTAACTGGCCCAACTCGTCTCGTTACACATTTGCTACAAACTGCACCACCAACACCGTAGGGTGCGGACACAGCGTTATCTCTGCCAGCATTCCAGACTTACCTTCAGGAATTCCCTCTACTTCGGAGTTTACCAGAACGGAAAGCGCGCAGCCAACGATACCTGAAAATAACAGCAAAGATGAAAGTCTCATTTTTGCCAGGTTAACGTCCCTGTTTTTGAACCGGACTGGTCCCGTTAGCGAACGTCAACTACGGCTGTGTTGGATCTGCCAGTTCAGCCTTCTCTTCTTGTTTTTCCCTACTTTGCCTTTTCTCTCTCCTCCTCGCAGTTTCTCAGTGTGTGCACACAAACCGTGTATTTGTCTATACAGCAGTTACAGTAGAACAATAACAGTAGTAAAACAGCAGTTTGGCATCTGTGTAAAGATTTGCCATCCGGGCTCTTTTATAACATAGTAGCCCACTTGTTAAAATCGCAAGCAAACGCCTACTTCCACAGTGGGCAGGAGAGAACTGTGCACATGGGGATCCTGCTGTTCCGCAGACATGAGTATCTGCACGTAGCCTGAACCGGTGGTTGTATATAAGTTTCTTACAAAGACTATGGGTAAACTCAGTTTGTCAAATTAAAGCTTTCACAATAACTTGACCATGAAAAGAAAGAAAGGAAATGTTAAACATCAGTGCCAATCACATTATCCAAAGTAATCATAAACCTAACATTAGAACCCAAATGAAGAGTTTAGACAGAGGTATATCTAATGTGGTATTGACATCCGATATATTTGCAAATACTGGTATACGAGTTCTTTGTTAGTTAGTGGTTAATTTAATTGACGTTAAAAAGTGTTATTGCATTCATTAAAGTCCAGCTAGAGGTTATCAGAGGTAGAAAAAACGGTACTAATGACGTTTTTGAGTAACCTCCAACATGTACAAACATTTGACCCAGAACATGCAATTCATCTGCATGTCTTTGGTATGCTGTTTAACAATGGTGGCCACTCTCAAAGTGCAGCCAACGAGAACCCAGTGAGAAGTGCTAAGATAATCAACAGGAAATTGAATTGATAAGTGATGTTGAATCCTTATTAATTCCTATCCCTAACCTGATGGAGGAAACATATGAGATGGAGATTAATCCCTCATTAATCCTTCCTTCATGTTTTATATCTCAGATGGTTTGATATAGCTGCCCTTTGTTTTAATTACTGCTTTGCACATTCTTGGCATTCTCTCGATGAGCTTCGTGAGGTCATCACCTGAAATGGTTTTCCAACAGCACTCCATCACTCTCCTTGTTGGTCAAACAGCCGTGACACAGCCTGGAGGTGTGTTTGGGGTCATTGTGCTGTTGAAAAATCAATGATGGGATGGCATGTTGCTGCAGGATGCTGTGGTAGCCATGATGGTTCAGTGTGGCTTCAATTTTGAATAAATCTCCAACAGTGTCCCCGCAAAGCAACCCCCACACCATCACACCTCCTCCTCCATGCTTCACGGTGGGAACCATGCATGTAGACACTATCAGTTAATCTTTTCTGCATCACGGGTGGAACCAAACATCTCAGATTTGGACCCATCAGACCAAAGCACAGATTCCCACTGCTCTAATGTCCATTCCTTGTGTTTCTTGGCCCAAACAAATCTCTTCTGCTTGTTGCTTTTCCTTAGTCGTGGTTTCTTAGCAGCTGTTTGACCATAAAGGCCTGATTCACACAGTCTCCTCTGAACATGTAGAGATGTGTCTGCTACTGGAGCTCTGTGTGGCATCTATCTGGGCTCTAATCTGAGCTGCCGTTAACTTGTGATTTCTGAGGCTGGTGACTCGGATGAATGTGTCCTCAGCAGCAGAGGTGACTCTGGGTCTTCCTTTCCTGGGGCGTCCTCATGTGAGACAGTTTCATCATAGCGTTTGGTTCTTGCGACTGCACTCGGGGACACAATCAAAGTTTTCCAGACTGACTGACCTTCAGTTCTTAAAGTAATGATGGACTGTTGTTTCTCTTTACTTAGCTGATTGGTTCTTGCCATAATATGAATTCTAACAGTTGTCAAATAGGGCTGTCAGCTGTGTACCAACCTGACTGCTGCACAACACAACTGATGGTCCCAACCCCATTAAGAAGGCAACAAATGAACCCTGACAGGCACACCTGTGAGGTGAAACCATCTCTTTCTGCACTCAGCATTATATGTATGTTCTGCCTTCAGTACTGCAATTTACCCCATAATCATCTGATTTAAAACAAAATCTAACATACAACATTCTCGCCCCTGGAAATAGATCTAAGATGTTACCATCATAATCTGGCTACCCCTTTGGCGCCAGCTGTGGGCTCAAGGCTGGAGCCGAACAAAAACTCCCTGATAACGACTGTGTTGAGTCTGTTCCTTCCCATTCCATGCAAGGCCACCTGGGTTGGCTGCTTTGGAGTTATCATGTTTTACATGCAGACTCAGGGCTGCTCGTCTCCTCTTGATCTTTTCTTATTTGAACGTTGGTGACTTAGAACCTCAAAGTTTAGCAGCACAACACTGTGTTTGCTTTTTCCATTTGCCATCTGTGTTTATCAGTGCGATATGTGACTAATCTTTATTTAATAACCACAAAGTAAACAAATAAAAGATGAAATATTTTATTTATCAAAGATACATGATTACACATTCATACAATGAATAAGGTATCTATAAAAATTACACACGGTGTAAGAAAAACATTACAACATACAAATAAATGTTATATGAAAATCTGACATTGTTTCAAAGCATAGTAATAAAATTTTAATTAAAAAGTCTTTGATGATCACATTAGATGTGTCACATTTTCAAAGCATAATAATCTTAGAAAAGTGTTCACAAAACAGTTTTAGAGAACTTACACAGCTTTACTTTTTCCACAGTGCCTTTGTGCTTTTCACCATCAGACACAATAACTCACGATTAGCTAAGACCTGCCATCAAATGTCCTTCACTTCTTCGCAATCATTTGTGCGCTGCTCTCCTCGGGTGTGCTGGATCAGATCTAAAGGCTCAGTCTTCTGTACTGGGGGGTAAAAATTGCTGTTTATCAAAAAATATCTGACAGTGCGATGTTTTAAGTGGAAAAACAGCTGAATGTGGTGAGGGGACCAACCATACTGAGTTATGGAGCAGCTAGTAAGGACTTGTGTATTTCTGGAGAGTCTGCAAAGCTGTCTTGGTTGATTTCAAAAACTCTGCGCGCTTCACTCATCAGTAAATTAGGCTCATTGGTCAGATCAAAGCCATCCCCTGGTGTTTCAGTGGCTGAAGCGACAGCCGGCCTCACTGTAATGACTTTATTGACGGTCTGGGAGGAGTTCGAGGTTGTGGCCGGGGGTTACAGTCGGGGGGATATTTCCAGTTGGTGAAAGTTAGGCAAGCAATAACTTCCAGTCACTCGGGGTCGCTGGGGTTGAGCAGGGGTGGGATATCCCCCCACAAACAGCTGTTTCACATGGATCAGGTTAAACCCAGGGCTCCTCCATTCTCTGGAGGAGAGCAAAGTGAGAGCCTGCTTTTCTGAAATTGCTTTGGGGTCGCACCGTGAGTCAGAGACATCCTCATTTTACCCACACTGGCTGCTGTGTGACTTGGGGATCCTTGCTCAGGTACGACCGTCTCACGCTAAGGTAGAGTGTGTGTAATTATGACTTTGATTTTCTTTGTTTGGATTAAACAAACACAAATGAAACGAATCAAAGCCAACGAAGCACACAGCCTCCAACTCCCCCCATCCTCACTGCCCTCTGTTGTTACAAAAGCACCGATTTAATCCAAAATAACCTTCTTTTTATGGTTCAACACATTTTCTCTCTCTCTCTCTCTCTCACACACACGACATTTTTGTCCAAAAAGTCAACTTTTTTGTTCTAAAAATGACAACAGACCAATATGAATTATTACATCAGTTTAATTTCTATCTCAAACATACTGTTCATCAGCCTAGTCCATCTCCCCTATTTTCATTTTATTTTTTGGGTAAATGATTATTGCTGAGGTATGAAATATCATAATTTTATGATATTTATAAAAATGAAGACTCTCATGTTCCTTAGTCGAGTTTACTGCAGACCACCTCACATGTTCTCTCTGTCAGTTCAGACAGACAGTCGCTGTTATGGAAAGTAAACGCTGATCTCCTCTCCTCTGACTGCAGCTGTCGTTACTCATGTTGTACCCAAACAGCAGCAAGCATAAAGCACCAGTAACTCCACTTTACTCTGGCCGGAGATGTTGAATGATCAGTTCCGCAGGGTTTTCCTGTCCAGCGCTGTTTGTCGTAAAGTTACTGGTTTTTGCGACAGTTCCGGTTGTTATGTTAGCCGATCGTTTTGGGGGTTTTTTTTGCCGATTTGCTTTACGACATTTTTGACAAACCAGAAGTGTCAGCCTATGGCAAAGTTGTTTCTGGAGAGAATTGTTTTGATTATTTATTCGTTTTTTTCTAGTTGAAGTCAAACGGAGATCTTGATGTCTCACTTCTGAGGATACGAGAGAAGCATACAATGCGAGAAGCGTCCGCACATTTTGTGCAGCTTTTGTGCACAGTGCTAGCTAACGAGCTCATTTAGCCTGAATCCTGTTTGTCAGCTTTCGTTCCTGGAGAAAGTACGAGCGAAATTCCATGTGAGACATCCCCGCGTGTTCACCCCGAGTCCTCTGGGTGCTGTCCTTAGCAGACTCACAGCCGGGTTTTGATCGTAAAATGTGGCTACAGCAACGACTGAAGGGGCTACCAGGCTTGTTATCGAGCAGCTGGGCGAGAAGACTCCTTATAGGACTGTTGCTCTTCCTCATTTTCTATTGGTACCTGGGAGCCGAGCGAAGATGGAGGTTGTTCGGTGGCTCGGCCATGCCCGGGGGGGCGGCCGGCCAGTGTCTCTTGACTGAGATCTACAGGTGGAGGTCTCTGGTAGACCGAGGAGAAGGCATATACAGCACACCTCAGGAACGGCTAGACACGCCTTTTGTAACTGGAAACGGCCATATTCTGATTGATATTGAGTCTAACAAACTTTGGGTAGCCTCATCCTCACAGCCCGGCTCGGCTCCGGTACACCAGACTGAGTACTCTCCCAGAGTCACCGTCAGCCTGGATGGGGCGCTGGCCGAGGCTGAGGCTAACATGCTGTGGTTCCGGAAGGGATCGGTCCTGTCAGTCCGCTGCGCCTCACCAGCCACCCTGCAGTCAACCCGAGACTGTGTCACTATTAGAGAGGAGTTTATTGCTCACAGAAGCAGACCTAACGTATTTCTGCAGCGAATCCATATCAACAATCCCTCCGATAGGGCGCTTAACCTGGACTTATCGTCTGGAAATCCCTCTTTCGGTAGCAAGTTCTCCACCAGTGTGGAGAAACTGGAGGACAGAGAGGTGGTCCTCTCCTCTGGCAGGGTGCCGGTGGAAAAAAATAGGATGGTTCTGGTCGTGGTGGTCACCAAAAAGCTAAGCAGCAGGATCCATGTTTTGGCTAAGTCAGAGCATGTAGACAACATTGTGAGTGTGGTGTGGACCTCAGAGTCCATCGAGTCCTCAATGCTGGAGGAGACCTTCAGCGCCCTCAAAGACGGAGCCAAAAAGGAGCTGGAAGAGTTGCTGAGGACCAGTGAGGATGACCTGGTCAAACATCACCAGGAAGCCTGGAGGGAGCTCTTCATTTCAGGTGGGGAGTAGCAGTAGCTGGCTGCACCAAAAACGATCACAGATGGTGTCACTGTACAGCCATAATGCAAGCGTGACAGTAACCAAACCTCCTTTAAAGCTAAATAAAAACAGTGCAGTGATTTGCAAGTCGTCCAAAGGTGAAGCTTTTTTTTTTTAAGTTAGTAACTATTGTATCTGCGTATAACAGACTTGGCAAAGACCCAGTTTAGTGTCTGTAGTTTTTTATTAGCAGTCACAAAAACACAACATTTGTTCCCATTTCTTTAGTCAAATCTACAAAAATACCAAAAATAACACAGAAGTAGCAAGACTAACAAATGAACTGAATCAGCAGCTACCACTGGAATAGGATGTGAGTAACCCTGTCTTTAATTTATTAAAGCTTCCTGTCAGCCAATAGTGTCTCTCTGTGTACAGTTAAATGTATTTTCAATAGCTACTTTCACCTGCTGTGTTATTCAGAAGGGGCCCAGGGAGTCATGTGAAGCTATAACTCTGCTTTTTGTTTCCATTTAGGTATTGAAATGAGGAAGATCATCGACTCCCACACGCCATCGAGCCGCACTGTGAACACCACCCTCTACTACATCTTGTCCTCCTCCGCGGCTCCGCTTCTGGACCAAAGGCTAAATGGCGAGGAGCGCGCCAGTCTCGAATCCAGTCTCAACTACGCTGACCACTGCTTCAGCGGCCACGCTACCATGCATGCAGAAAACCTGTGGCCTGAGAGAGTAAGCAGCACTGCTCAGATCCTGCAGCTGGTCACACTGTGGACTCTGACTTTGCACAAAAGAGGCTGCAAGGTGTTGGTAGCTGCTGGAGCCCATGGAGTCATGCAGGGCATGGTGCTCAGCTTTGGTGGCCTTCAGTTCACAGAGAACCATCTTCAGTTCCAGACCGACCCAGACGTGCTGCACAACAGCTACGCATTGAGAGGCATTCACTACAACCAGGACCTCATCAACTTGGCGGTGCTGTTGGATGTGGACGGAAAGCCTTTTCTCCACGTGTCGGTAAAGCAGCAGGAAAAGCCGGTGAAGCTGTATGCCTGTGAGGCCGGCTGCCTCAACGAGCCCGTGGAGTTAACCTCAGAGATCAAAGGCCACACCTTCCCCGTCATGGTGACGCAGCCCATCACGCCGCTGCTCTACATCTCCACAGACTTGCGCCATCTGCAGGACCTCCGCCACACTCTGCACCTCAAGGCCATCCTCGCTCACGAGGAACACATGGCCAACAGGTACCCAGGCCTGCCCTTCCTCTTCTGGTTCAGCGTGGCCTCGCTCATAACTCTCTTCCACCTTTTCCTGTTCAAGCTCATATACAACGAGTACTGTGGGCCCGGAGCTAAGCCTCTCTTCAGGAGCAAGGTATAAACAGCAGAGATGAAGCAGAACTGAACCCTGATGTTCTCTGCTCGAGTGTGTGTGTGTGTCGCTGGCTCAGTGCTCTCTCTGTGGGATGGGTTCTCAGTTTTGACTTTAACCTTTTCTGTCAATGAACTGTTTTCTAAACTCACATGGATCGTTTTGGCATAATGACATTACACACCTCTCCTTTCCAGCTCTTTCTACAGTTTTTGTTTCGTGTTGAATGACTTGATAAAGATTTTCACTGCACACGTTTACTCTAAGAGGCTGAAGGCAAAGTCAGATCTCAGTTAAAAGCAGAGTAGCAACAAAGAGTAGCGTCCTTACAGAGTTGCAGTAAATCATTTAGTCTGCAGTCCTCTTAGCACATCTGTTTGCACTTCATGTTCATTGTGGAATGTAAAACATTGTTGATTACAATGGTGAAATTTTGAGCACAAGGGGCTACTGTTTTATTATTTTTCTCCTGCTAGCTTACCCATCAATCCAGGCTGGTGTCTTAATCGCCTACAATAATGAGTTTTATGGTTGCTGTCAGGTTAAACAGTAACAAAAAGTCGGAAAATGAAAA